>NW_010517395.1:0-298 GCF_000687285.1 Phaethon lepturus
GCCGCCCTGCCCTCGGATCCCTGCCCTCGGATCCCTGCCCTCGGATGCCTGCCCTCGGATCCCAGCCCTCGGATCCCGCTGTCAGGGCATTTGACACCGAGCAAAAATAGTTACGCCGGGGTGGAGCACGGGAGAAGAGACGTTTTAGCTCTGCACAAACCGCAGGGCTTTGATTTATGGAGCTGGCGCTTGGCAGACGAGATCCACCCCCCTGCTTTTTTTAATATTGTTTCCTGGCAGCGTAGTTGGTTTCTCTGCTGATTTGAGCAACGCTCCCACAGTCCTGCGGGTGCCTTGT
>NW_010517395.1:461-4154 GCF_000687285.1 Phaethon lepturus
TAGGATTTCACTCAAGGGGAAAAGGCACAAAAAAATAATTATGATTCATTTTCAGTCAAGTGGAACTTCATGTTTCTATAGTAAGTCATAACAAAACAAGGCGGCAAAGCCAAGAAGTTATTTGTACCAGATGGGCCAGCGGTTGTATCTGCAGCTTTTCAGGAATCGTCCTGACTTGGGCAGATTTTGCAGCCAGGAGCTCAGGAGTTCAGCCACCATTGTCGCGGCCCGGCTGCGGAGGGGCTGCTGCCCCCCAGCCCGTATCGCCGCCCCGTCGGCCTCGTGCTGGAGCGGCTCCTCCTGGGCTGAAACTCGTCCTCCCCGGCTCATCCGTCCCGATCGTGTCAGCACTCGCCCCGTCTGCCGTGTCCTCGCCCCCGCAAACGAGTCTGACTACGTGGCGTTGCCTCACCTCCCCGAGTCACCTGGAAGCTTTCCCAGGGCAAGGGAGCCCCGCAGAGCAATGGTAAAGGGCTCTCGCGGAGATTTGGCTTATTGAGGAGCACGGGGTGAGCGCCAGCCCCTGCCGTGGGGTGCTCGGGCAGATGCCCGCCTGTGTCCCGGGGGGGCTGTCCTGCCAGCGCGGCGTGGAGCTTGGATTTCCCCGATGCTGAGAGCTGAGCCCTGGTGAGAGACCGTCTCCCACCTTCATTGAGAAAGAGATTCAAAATTCCTCCAACAAAATCCAACCGAAAAAAAATGAAAATAACCCAGTTCTTGTACCGTCACTGCAACCAGGCGATGAAATACCAGCGACTTGTTTCCTTGGGGGGAATTTGGGCAGAGAGGGGGTGAAATGTTCACCCGCCTCGCTCGAGTCTGGCACCTCCGGCTGTTGCTGGCAGTGCCAGGACCGGCGCAGGTAGTGGGTGAGTGAGTCAGTCGCTGATCCCTTCCACTTGATCCCAGTCTGTCTTAATCACTTAGCGTCGTCATCCTGGATACAGCCCTAAGTGGATTTGCATGGACAGATTGAACGAGAGTCCCTTTTCCCTTATATTTTAGGATAAGGGCTAAGCAGAAATGACAAAGACATGATTTTTTCCTCTCTTTTTTGCTAATGAATTATTTACAAATCCATTGAAATTGAATACAACTTAGTTCATAGTAATTTACTGCTCTGTAAGGGAATTAAAAGATAATAAGATCAGTGGTAAAAGCAAGAAGTAGGTGTATTTAATGACTTTTTCCCCTGCAGAGCTATGAAGTAATATTGGAAGAGTGGGGCAAGCCTGAGAAAAGGAAATGAACCCACAAAATGCTCCGGAGGGTTGGAGGGCTCAGATGGTACCCAGGGGAACAGGATGAGGATGCCAGCACAATAAATAGTACCTTTATTTTTGCACACGAATTTTAAATAGCGACACGGGCACTGGATGTGAAGCCCAGCCGGGAAGTGCTGGGGTCGGCAGCCGGGCAGGGTGGGCTCATCCCTCCCGAAAACCAGGTCCTTAGCAAATCGTAAGCTGAAAATGCCTCCCCGCAGCAGGCTCGCCCTCCCCGGAAGCGCGCACGCTCCGTGCGGGGAAGCGCTCCGCTTGGCCCTGCCCAGGGATGGGGAGATGAAACGCAGCAGAGAAGAATGAGCGTTTGACCGTTTCGGCTGGGCAGGTGGATTTACAAACGACAATTAAGCTGGGAACCTGCTGGGCGTCATCGCGGTGGAGCTGCAGGGACGCGCGTGTGCTCACGCGGGCTGTCTCGCAGAGCAGAAGAGGAGCCGGCCTGGCCATCCCGCCGCTGGCAGAACACTGCGGTCGCGGTCTGCAGGATAGCGAGGGCAGCTTATGTGTGCGGCCAAAGCGGGTCTCGGCTGATGCTAGCGGTGGCCACTTACGTGTCATACGGGCTTCGCTCTAAGCCTTTGCGAGGCTGTTGCGCGGGGGGTGATGCATATTAATCAGCTCAGCCCCGCTGTGGCCAAGCCACCAGCTGATATCCCTGCCGTGCCCGTGGCGTTGTCCTCATTGTGCTGCACAAAGCCATTTCCAGCGGGGCTGGGGATATTTCTTGTTTTGGTTGAGGTGGAGGGGAGAATCCATCCGGCTCATCCCCTCCGACCGTGCCCTTCCTGACAGGGTTTCAGCGAAGCGACGTGGCACCCACGCGACGCTTGTCAGCGCTCCTCTGCCCTCTCTCCTTGCACGCTCTGTAATTTTAGGTAAAATAAAGCCAGCCAAAGCTGGAATGAAAAGTAAACCCCACGTGGCTTTCCCAGCCTAGCAGCTGACTTTCACTTAGCGGGTTCAAGCCTGCTTAGACTGAACTTTGCTCTCAGCTCCCTTTGCTGGAGCCCCGAGAAGCGTCCGGCAGTTCTGGTTTCAATCCCAGCCAGTTTAGCGGCAAAAACCCGCAAAAGGTCATGAGAAAAGCATATCACATCCGAGCTTATAAAGGCAGACTGAAATTTCCTGTTCCACTTCTGGGATTTATCCGCTCCTTTCCTATTAAAATTAATGATAAGAGCACATCTCTGCTCCTCGGTAGCTCTTCAGCCTTTTCCTTTGCTTGGTGCTAAAATGGAGACAAGCCCAGACTACGTCCCCAGAGCCTCAGAGCAAAGTTTGCTTTCACAGTTAAACAAAGCAGCTTCCTCTGCCCGGCGGAGTTGCAAAACAGCGATAAGTTGCTGCGTGGTTCTCGGTATTGATCTGCGATGCTAATCTGGGTATCTGGTAGCTGGACCGGTCGAAGTCTGGCTTGTCTAGTCCGGATCTTGTGCAACCGGGAATTCTTCTAAAGCATCATCCTGGCGTCATCTCATTACATGAGCTCTGATAGTAAACACAGTTTCTAGTCCTCGGGGCCAGAAAGAGAAGCTGGAAAATTTGGCTCCTTGAGGCATCCAAGACAAGAGGCAAAGATACACAGACCCTCAGACAGATTATCTTGTAGAGCATCCCGCGCTCCGAACCCTGCTTATGATTTGCGGAGGGGGCTGATGGATGGTATCTCAGTGGGTGACGGAGGGGAGCGCGAGCGGGTAACCCCAAGCTGCAGGCAGGAGCTGGAGCTGGGCATTACAGCTGGGACCAGGAACGGAAACCAGCTGCAAAGCTGAACTATCCCAAGCCGCTGTGCCGTCCTGACCCCGGAGCTCGGGCGGGCTTTCTCACCCGGTAGAGAGGAGCAGCGGTTTTCCTCTTGCAGCCTTTTCCTCCTGCTCCTCCCCTCCTCCGCGGCATTACTCGGGGGTTACGCAATGCTTATCTCCCAGCCCTGCACACACACCAGCAACCAGTTGGGCAGCAAAAAATACTCTGCTGGAAAAAGCAGTTTGTCTGACTCTGCCTGCCTCGCTCCCAGGACTCAGCCCAAATATTGTACAGGCTGCTTTTCTCCCGCTTGCCAGGGGAAAAAGGAGAAGAAAAAGGGCCTGGCTTTCTCTTGGGACTACTCAGTGTGCTGCTCAGCTCAGTTTGCTTCTGCTTCATTGGCCTACAAATCCAAATCCTCCTAAATAATTCAGCAGAGCTGCTGCACTACAGGTCTAAATAATTCATCCTGGATCTTTGAGGAGGGAAATGTGGTTACATCACCCTTCAGAGCAAAGCTTTTGGGGCTCTTCCACTCCCTTCCAGAGCAGAGTTTCCCTCTGATCAGGCCAAGATGCTGCTGTTGTCAGGGCTGCCGTGCTAAGGGCTTTGGGGGGAGCTGGATCCCACGCAGCCACCACGGGCTGGGGTCCCTTGT
>NW_010517396.1:0-7814 GCF_000687285.1 Phaethon lepturus
TTTCCAACCTTAGTGATTCTGTGATGCTGTATGACTGTGTAATATATGTCAACAAATCCTCATATAGGATCTTTCCTTGTTATCAAAAGGTGAATATTTCTAAACTTTTCGTTTTGAGGAAAAACAACCAACCAACCAAATCACACTCCAGTATAACCTTAGGTTACAATTTGCAGCAAATTCTAAGAATGGCCTCATCTATAAAAAGTGCACTTGTATCAGAAATGAGCTATTTTATCAATAAATGGAGGATGGAACATACTAAGAAAAGATTTAAAGGGTTTTCTGGTAAGAGTTTAAATTGAGGAACTGAAGTCCTCAATTAGAGGGGAAAAACACTAATTAGACTCTTCAGAAATCATTTAGCAACTGAATGGAAGAAAGAAATGGGAAATATTGTAGAGAAGAAAGTAAAGCTGGAACAGTTGATAATTGGATTTCAGTTGTGCTAAGAGAGAAACAATTAACTTTTCAACGTAAACAAGTAGTTGAAAATTTCCCATATGAAAGTAAGGAAAGGAAACTGAAGCAGACAGAATATCAAATCACAAATCTTGACTACTTAGTCCTCTCTAGACTGCTCTCTGCTATGAACCAGAAAAACCCCAGGCAATAAATAAATTTAATTATAATTCCAAAACCCCACCAGCATCCAAACTATCTGATCAAACATGCTGAAATGTGGATGCTGACTTTGGATGTCAGTGTATTCAAATGAAATTTGGAAACAGAATTCTAGGCCTGCTAAACCAAGGGATGCAGAACAAAGTAGTCGGATACCAAACCACGTGGAAGGAAAATATCTCTCTCTCTCATGTTCTGTGAGAAAACAATTTTTATGAACTTTCTGTGTCACAAGCACAGAAAACCAACTGGCACCACTCTTCGAAGAAGAATGTTTCTGGACTGGAATATCTAATCTGTGGAGTAAAAAGACTGTTCAGAGCACCTCTAGTCCCAAAACGTAGGGAGACAATATTATTAAATATCTCTCAATCATAATGTAGAAACTGACAGCAACCAAGATGGTCAGCCAAAGAATCTAAAGTTTTCCAAAGACAAACATGGAAAGAAAAAATTGTTGCTTTCTGTACAAAGACTGACAATCCACCTGCATGTTTGGATGAGATGCTGCTTCTACATGAGAAACTGGTTGGGTGATATTGTGCTAGCCTGCTTGTAGGTGAGAAACACCATGGCAGACAACATAATTGACTATATGAATATGCAGTTTTGCAACACATGACAAAAATAAGGGATAGGTAAGGACAGCTGCCTTAGCTTTAAAATCACATACATTCTTCCTCAAATGCAAACATCTTGAATCCTTAACTACACAGGGTGCTCCCCACTTGAGGAAAGAGATGTCTGTAAACAGGAATAGTGTGAGAAAATTGCACAACATTCTTGCACACACATTGCCCTAAAGCTCCCAACTTGGAAGAGAGATTCAGGTTTTATTTCGGACTGATACTAGACAAATTATTAAACTGACAATAAGCAATAAATGGCATCATTTTAGTTGCAGGCTTTACAGACAAGACTGCCTGGCTGTTACCTCACCAAGTGAAAATCAGAACCACTTGCTTTAAATTCATCCAAAGTTGCACACTGTAATACAAAAAGAATAATCAGAGAAGTTCTGAAAGTCCTCCAGATATGGATGCATCATTCCTTTTCTTCTGAAGTCAATGTCTGGAGATAGATTTTTGTGTGCCTGTAAGAATTCTTGGTGCTTTTGAGAAGGAAAGAAGAAGGATGTCAGATAATGGAGCTTACACCCATAATGCAGGAAATAGCAATTAGTCACTGATGAAAATCGGATTAATTCTTCTGAGGTAAATAATTCCTTTGCAGTGTCAAAGGGTGCAGTGCTGATGTAAACATGTGTCAAAGAAAACACTGCCCATCGCTTCCAGCAGCTTTCAAACTGCCTAGTGGTTGCAGAGGGAATTTTGTATGGAAATCAAATAAGGTGATATGGAAATCACATAAGGTGATCTGAAGATCTTCTCCGAGCAGTGGGATTCAGAAAGCCTAAGACTTTGAAGCTGCACAAGAATTTTCAGCAGAACAATCTTCAGGTAATCTCTGTACAAAAGCAGGTCTTCTACAATGAATTACTTTTAGGGAGGCCTGGATAAATTGCAAACAGAAGTAACAGCCACGAATGTGAATACTGAACATGCAGCTGTCCTGAAATCTTACAAAGACTATAAACAAGAACACTGATGGCAGATTATTTTCTGCTATACTAGAGCATCAGTCTTTCCTGAAATCCTGGAGGGCAAAACCCATATAAACTATAAGGATTAGATCTGCCTGAGTTGTTCATGTATACGTTTTTGTCAACACTGAAATATTCATTAGTTACTTTACAGTTTTGCACATCAAAGTATCAATTCTTTGGACAATATATTTAAAGTCCTTTATTGAGAACAATGATCTGGAATGCTTAGGGTTTTTTGATAGCTATTGAAGTGACCAGCAAAGGATGACTCAACTGAGCAGACAAAACCTGCTATTTCCTCTTTACCTCGGGGAATGGAAGATTTTCGATCAATTCACTTGGAGGCTGTTACACTGGAAACACATTTCTGCCACACTAGGTGAAAGAGGTCCATGGAGGCTGGTTATAGAAGAAATTAAAATTCTGTTGCACTGTAAAATATCCATGAAGCTGTGAATTGGTTCAGAGCGACTCTAAAATCACCAGAGTTTTTATATTGCTTGTGGATTTTTAGCTGGCACTGATACTGCAGGTGAGGAAACCTGGGATTGCTACAGGTAACCAAATCCAGGGAAATTTGGACCCACAGGAGGAGTTCTTCCCAGTCTGTTAGAGCCAAATTTGGTAGTCTCTAACACCAGGGGTCTCCTCTTGTCTCAGGTCGACAGATGGGAGCCTGCTGTGCTTCTGCTCCTCCAAGACCAGGCAGGAGAAAGGCAGAGCATGTATTCCCAATAGACTTGCACCCACATGCGTGGCCAGCCATACAAATGAGTAGAGAGCAGCACCTATACCAGCACTCACATAAACACAGAGTACTTGGGTAATATGGGAAGAACAGGCAATCCGAACCTGCTTGTGCCCTCCAGCTGATAAGGTCTGAAGTTCACTAGTCAAAGACCCTCACTCTCTTGATTCACTAGTATACTCAACAACTCCTGATCCCTCAAAAATCAGTGTGGACTTTAAGTCCATCTGATCATAAAGTCACAGAACAGTTTGGGTTGGAATGGACATCTAAATGTCATCTAGTCCAAGCCCCTTGCAATGAGCAGGGACATCTCTAACTAGATCAGGTTGCTCAGGGCCCTGTCCAACCTGCCCTGGAATGTTTCCAGGGATGGGGCATCCACCACTCCTCTGGCAACCTATGCCAGGGTTTCACCACCCCCATTGTCAAAAACGCCTTCCTTAGACCTAGTCTAAATCTACCTTCTTTTAGTTTATAACTGTTATGTCTTGTCTTATCACTATAGGCCCTGCTAAAAAGTCAGTCCCCATCCTTCTTAGAAGCCCCTTTGATTACTGAAAGGCCACAATAAGGTCTCCCTGGAGCCCTTCTCTTCTCCAGGCTCAACAACTCCAACTCTCTCAGCCTGCCCTCAGAGGTGTTCCATCCCTCGAGTCATTTTTATGGCCCTCTCTGGATCCCCTCCAACAGGTCCATGTCTTTCCTGTGCTGAGGGTTCCACAGCTGGATGCAGGACTCCAGGTGGGGTCTCACCAGAGTAGAGTAGAGGGGCAGAATCACCTCCCTCAACATGCTGGCCACGTTTCTTTTGATGCGGCCCAGGATACGGTTGGCCTTCTGGGCTGTGAGCACACACTGCCGGCTCATTATCCAGCTTTTCATCCACCAGTACCCCCAAGTCTTTCTCAGCAGGGCTGCTCTTGATCCCTTCATGCCCCAGCTTATATTGAATCTCATGAGGTTCAAACAGGCCCACTTTTTGAGCTCCTCTAGTTCCCTCTGAATGGCATCCTGTCTCTCAGGTATGTGAACTGCACCACTCAGCTTGGTGTCATCTGCAAACTTGCTCAGGGTGCACCTGATCCCACTGCCTATGTCATTGATGAAGATACTAAACAGTACTGGTCCCTATACGGACCCCTGAGGGACACCACTTGTCATCCAGGCCCAGATCTTAGCCCTCTTAACCATTCACCAGCTCAGACTTCACATTCTTCCAGGTGCCGTCCCACTACCTCTCAGCTTGAAGTCTGCTAGCAGTTTACAGGCACACATAGAAAATACAAGTCTTGCCAGCAACTGGCAGCCAGTTGCACCCATCCCTCAGTCTCATGGTCTCTGTCTCGCCATCTCCTATAGCTGATGCACAGACCTCTTATTCTACTTGCTTCCTAGTCTTCTCTGCAGTTGGACAATGGCTCACACAGATTCAGAAAAGTCTGTGCACTCACAGAGAAACCTGATGTAATAAGAATATAGGATAGGCTGTGGTGATCAAGCACTGGACTTGATCAGACTCTTTTATGTCCCTTTTACCCCTTTACCCCTTTGTTTTTCCTACTTGTTCCTCCTCGGTCCATCTCCTTCACCGCCTATGTCCCTTCAACTGAACACCCCACAGGAAGCCTCTTATTTATTTCTTTTTTTTTCATTTTCTTAAAACAAGTTCAAAATTCTCTGCCTCCTCCAAATCCTGTAAGTCCTGGATCCCTTTAGGCAATAATGCCCTTAATCTGCATAAAGTAATTTTTGCTGAGTCATCTTGTTGGATTTCACACCAGGAACAATCTAATCTTCCTTTCATGGTCTCAGGAGCAGCCAGTTCAGCATGCTCCACTCCTCCCTGGTTAGGTACCTTCACTTCACCACTGTTCCTTCAATGTCCATCAGGTCCTTGCGTTTAATTTAGTTAGTCTTTAATCAGATACCATAACAGCAATCATGTTCTATAAACAGGTCATTTGGAGAAAAGCTTTTTGCGGGTCTGTAAAAGAGTGCAGATGGCAAAGATGGCATGCACCATGACCTTAACCACACGAACATAACTACCAAGGTTGACAAATATGCAGACATCAGTATAGTTGGATGAAAGGGATCACAAAAGCAGATAGACACCATGACATAATTTATCAACAATAAAAGTATTTTATATTTTAGTTATAGATTCTCACACAACTTTTATTTCTTCTCTTCTAATTCTTCTTACGGTGTTTATATTGTTCAATAATGGTGCAAAAGAAAGGACGAGGGACTTGATGCCTAAATAACCCATGCCAGAGCTGTGGAAGAGACACGCTCCTAGATTTTCTTTCCCACTGACTGGGAAGAGCTTATCCTGTCCCCGGTGATGGCAGAACACAGCAATCAGAAATCTTCTGGAGTTCTGCTTTGACAAGGAATTAGATCACCAAACTGATGATAAAGACAGAAACAATGATACCTCCTAATTTTTGCCTCCAGAGAGGCTATCTGCATTCAAAGTCTGCTGCTCATGTGAAGTCCTTGCTGCTGGTGGAAATTTCCATGTGCAAGGAGATTATAATTTGAGAGTTATTTCACTTGAGAATACAAGAAGAAGAAACTGGACTTGCACCCTTTCCCCTTTCTTTAATTAGCATTCTGCCCTACCTTGCAGCACGAACAAGTAGGCCTTCCTAGAAGTGGTGATATATAAAGGTTTAAATGTAAGATCTCAAACTGCACCAGCTCAAATAACCTCAGGAAAGACCTTAAAGAGGTCTGCCCTCCCACTTTGGTGAATTATATGGGCTATAAGTGGAGAGATGAAGCCTGAATACCATGCATACTACTGAAGTAAAATACTTTCTTTAGAGAGAGAGATGGAAGATAGGTACACATAAATGAAGGCAAATAAAAACAAAGGGAAGTAATTCACTGTAGAGATGTACATACAAACACACAAAAAACCACAAAAGAGATGTAGCTCTAAGTCCAGAAATCAGAGGCAGGCAGTCCTCTGTGCTACCTGCTTCACCATGAGCCAGCTATGAGTGGCTGATGTCCTGTTGCAGGGTGACAACATTCACTCACTACAGCTTTGGAGAGTATCACATGAATGGTGCTTGGAGGCAAATCCATCTTTATTTAGAACCCTTCTGCAACACATCTTTGTCACAGTGTCAAGAAAAAACAGTATTTGAAAGAAATTAAGGTGTAAGGTGCCTTGGCATAAAAAAGGACAGTGCTGGCCTGAAAGCAGATAGTATTTGTAGATAGGAGACAGAAACACTGTTCTTGAGCAGCGGACACAAACTTCCAGAATAAGAAATAAAGTATCATCTATATATAGCAGTAGCAGTAATGTTTTAAGCAGAGTTGGAAAGAACTTACACATAACTGAATCTCTCTTCAAATGAAACAAGAAATAAGTATACCTCCCTTACTAAATATATGTGGCAAGGCTCTAAAGAAGATGCATTGTGTTCTGTGTGAGAGAAAGAGTGCGAAATGTCTTTTTATTTAATTCTGTGGCCACCATAAAGCCCGAAAACATTAAAGTTCAAGATTTTGTATATAATTGACAAGTTCAGTACAGTGGTCGTAACTAAAAATGATACTAGAATATCTGAGGTTGTCACACGTGGGCTTGAAAATGCTTCTAAATGGTAGTACTTAAGCCAATGTTGAGTTCCTGCTTTTTTGAAACATCAAGTTAATTATGCATAACAATGCACAGTACAGCATGTAGTTAGTACGTGAAACACGTCCTGGTTTCATCCAGGGTAGAGTTAATTTTCTTCACAGAAGCTAGTGTGTGGCTATGTTTTGGATTTGGGATGAGAAGAAGGAAGGGGTGGAGGGACGTTCGGAGTTATGGCATCTGTCTTCCCAAGAAACCCTTACGTGTGATGGAGCCCTGCTTCCCTGGAGATGGCTGAACACCCGCCTGCCCATGGGGAGTGGTGAATGAATTCCTTGTTTTGCTTTGCTTGGGCTGGGCTGGCAGATGGCCAGGGCATCGCTGCTTTGTCTGTGCCGCAGCAGGTATAACTCTGATGGGATTGTGGCACAAGGGTAGTCCACGCTGGAGAAGGTACATCTCTAAGCTGTGGATAAGTCTATGTTGCAGCAGGTACACCCTGAAGCATTAGTGGTTGTGCATGAGGTCATGCTGGAGCACCTCAAAGTGTGTGGCACCTCAAAGCTCTCAACAGTGCAGGTATATTCCTGGAGGGACTGGAACGATGGGTAAGGCCACGCTGGAGCAGATTTACCTCTGCAGGTAGTGTGGCCCGTGGAGGCGGTCATTTTGGAGCAGGTGCACCTCGAAGTGACTGCGACTGTGGATAAGTCTATGCCACAGCAGATATAACCCTGGAGAGACTGTGGCTCATAGAAGGGACTGCAGTCTGTGGATAAGTCCAAGCCGGAGCAGGGGCAAGGGGAGTTCATTGCAATATTAAACCCTATGGCCCAGTCATGAGGATTGTAATGGAAATACCTTTAAATTGTTGTAACCCATGATTTGATTACAGGAGAAAAAAAAAAAAACGACGAAACAAACCCATGATCTAGTTATAGGAACTACCATAGCAGGAACCACCTGAATGAATAGAGGACACACCTTACAAGAAGCAGTGCCACTGCAGCAGTGACCTGACCTGAGCGGGCTTTGGTACTCAGTAACTCCACGCAACACACCACCTCTCCTGTCCTGAGTGACCACCGTAAGGGATGGAGCCCAAAGTATGGACTAAATTAACTCAAGGGACATTTCATGAACATTTGTGGACATTTCATGGACATTTTGCAGGGAGGTCTATGGACTACATTTGTGGACCTTTCACAGACATTTTGCAGGGAGGTCTATGG
>NW_010517397.1:0-5930 GCF_000687285.1 Phaethon lepturus
TATATATATAAAAAAATAGGCAGTGTGGTCTCTGCCTTATTCTTGTGTGAAGTTCTGTGGGACTTTTTTGTAGTCTTCTGTAGAAGAAAGTCTGTTGATGAGGTTTGCAAACAAAGTATATTTCCACTTACTGATTTTTAACTTTTCTTTTAAAGGGAATTCAAGTTTGGACAAATGCAAAGGAATGCTTCAGCAAGATGTGACTATCTGAAAACGAATTCCTCCTCCAAGTGCCAGAGAAAGGAAGCACAAATGTATAACCAATGTTAAGTTGCTACATGACTTAAATATAAATCATGAAATAAATGAGTTGAGTGACTAGTTTTTCTTTATGCTGATTGTAATTGTTAATAAAGGACAAAAAGGACATGTTATTAAATGTTTAGCCCTGACTGCCACTTCTGTGGCATGTTTTCTATGTGGTAGCAAATAATTCAGGGGTAAAAGAGTTACTGAAAACTACACCTCTGTATTGGGGCAAAGGTATAGGGAAAGTTATCCTGGAAAGTATGAACTGAACTGTTCTGAGACTTGTGAAACACCATGCTCTGTAATGTGTAGATCACTTCCAGATGCCCTTCTTTTCAGCCCTTGCTGTTTAGAATTTGTAATGCTCAAGGGTGCTTTGGTTTTATAATGGGACACACAGTTGTGTTCTTGAGGCCTACACCATAAGAGGATAAAAAATGAAATATTGCAACGCCTAGGGTTCATATTTAAATGCCTTTGCATGTCCATAGAGAAATGTGCTTTTCCAGAGTTCAGGTTAAGCAGTCTCAAGCTCCTGAGATGTTTGAAACTCTCTACGGTAGAGGTGTTGTACAATGGTTTGATACAATATTCTGCATTTACTGGTTCCCACGTAAGTTTTGATATGGGCATTGTTTTCTTATCAAACTTCTTCCTGCAAGTAAAGGGGACTGGTGATCTAGCTGAGCAGCAAAACCAAAGTCAAAGCTGGTAAGAAGCAGGTGCAACTTCTGTTTGGTTGTTTGGAACCTGTTTAGACCAGATGTGAATCTGGCCTGTGGTACCTCTTCTTGTAACTGAAGTGGTTTGGTTCTTAAAAGAATAGATTTTTAATGAAGACACTGAAATAAAAAAGCTGATGCAACTTCTGTAGTACTTAAGAGCAGTAATGTGCAGAATCCATAATGAACCAAGGTGTCTCTTTGGCTCTTGTAATGATGTTTCAGTGTGTGTATATGTCTGTTTCAGTGTGTGTGTGTATATATGTGTGTATATATATATACACCAGTACAACATGATTTGCAGTTAAAGGTACTTGCATTAAATGTTTCCAATTACGAAATCACTTACCAGTGTCTAATACTGGGCTCTTTCTACATACTTAAAATTCCTGAATTCTAGTGGAATTTGTCAGACTTGATTGCTAGTCCTAGAGGAAGCTTGGTAATACTCTGTTGAAAAGTCTTATAATCCAGAATAATTAAATACACAGATTTTGATTTTTTTTTTTTAAGGGATACTCCAGGAAGTCCTTAAATGATCTTTTGACAAATTAACTGAATGTAGTTACTGGTATGTCCCATGTTTTGTCTCTGCAGCATTTCTTTTCTATAAAAGCATTGTAAAGAACTCATAGGCCTGGCACTACAGTTTAAAGCTCTGAAGTAAAATGCTGGTCACTCTGATAACCTGTGTTGGCTTTTTCAAACCATATGACAGTGGCAGTCCTGGCTGAGATGATGTTGGGCAGAAGGAGGTCTCTCCATTTAACGTTTACAAGGAGGAGCATGGTTCCATTCACGGGTTGCGGTATCCAGTTCCGGTACAGGCTGAAGGACTCTTACATTCCAAATCAAGAAGCTGCACACTTGATGTGTTCAGTAAACCTTCTAAAGGAGTGGTGCCTTAATACAGTACCGTGAGGCACTCAGAGTAGCTATTTTTCATGCACTTTGATTTTTTTTTTTGGTAGATCTTTCTGGTGCCTCTTTCCACGTTTCACTTGCTGTACAGCTTATTACATGTATTCGTATGCCTTTTTTTCCTTGCTAGTTGTACTAAATTTAAGAAGGGAACAAAACAGTTCTGTACGTTTTGTGCCAAATAAGCTAAATAAATTTGCTCTTTGATATTTTTATGTTGGGTTTTTTGTAAAAAAAAAAAAAAAAAAAAAACTCGTTTTTTAACCCTGGGTATCAGGATCTTCAGGTAATTCCTTATCATTAAAAAAGCTATCTAAAAAAAAAAAAAAAAAAAGCTGTCTTCCCAGCTCTGACAACTGCTGTTCAATTTACTGAAATCAGTTCTTGTCTATTTTCGCTCTCAAATGGCCTCTAAACTTGGGTTTAAAATTTAAGAAGTAAATTGTGCACAACTTATTGGTTTGCCTTTTAGGTGAAGAACGTAGAGCTAAAGCTGAAATTAGGTGCTTGTTACAAGCCAGCTTTGATCCCTGCTTTGTTTTTGCCCGTACAGAACTAGCGGTCTGAATTTCACATGTGTCTTGATCTAGGTCAGAGAAGATGCATTTGAAAAGCGTTTGCACTGTTTGGCAGAAATTGGGTAAAAGGTGAGTTCAGGATAATTTACAATAACATTATTTCTTTTACTTCAACTGTTTCCAGAAAAGCATTGCATGTGGTCTGTGTACTTGTAGATCTTAGCAAACGGTGAAGGTTTCTCCCCCCCGTATAGCTTTTTAACTTTTTAAGGGGAAGTTGTCTAGTTAATGGCTGTTTCCATGTGGTTAATAGAGTCCACATGACAAATGCACACTTGTGAAGCGTGGGTTTTTCCAGTTACAGTGCAGATTTATCTTCTGTAACTCAATCCACTTTGCCTCGATGAGCTTTCTTCAGTCATCCAGCGAACATCAAAACTTGGTGGAAGGCCTTGAGAATACTGGCAGGTAGGTAGACCATTTTAACTTAATCTTGACAAAATGCTTGTATATGAGTTTACCTGCATGGATGATCCGACTTGCTGATGGAGCTGTCACTTCTGTCCCAGGCAGCTTTGCTGGTGGATTATCACTGCTCATGCTATCCCTGACCTTCCTCATTACTAACAGGACCTTGACTTGTCAGTACATTTTAGTTGCTACTGTTGTCTGCTCCTGAAATGTAGCTAGGGGAAGGCAGCCAGCTGAAATGGAAACGTAAGATTTTTGTGAGCTCTCCTTTATTTTATTCTTTTTTAAAAAAAATGTATTTCAGTATCTGGTGTATCAGCCAAGGCAGAGTTAACCTTGCAGCTGTGTGCAGGGACTGCCTTGGCAAGCGCAGAGCAGATCGTGGAGCTCCAGCCCAGGCCGAGGCGCTTTGCCTCGCGCAGGTGAGCCAGAGGAAAGCGGCGGCCGTGGCCAAACACGGGGCAGAGCCCGTGGAGCAAGGCTGAGGGCCCGGAGCGGCTGGCTGGGCTGGGAGCACTGCATCCTAGGAGAGACCTTATTTTCCTGTACGAGTCTTCTTGCCACTGGAATTCTTCTGTGCATTTTAGTTGAAGAAACACTTTCTAATGTCCCCTAAAGGATTACAGGTGAGGAAGTTGTCTTAATTCCCCCCGCTTGCATGCGAAGGCTGCAGATCACGTTTCCTTATACCCCCCTGTTCGGCATCGCTGGTGCCTCTGTCTCCTATTTGCCCCTAGAGCTCCGTGGGGCGGCGCGATCAGTGTCATAAACACCCTCGTACAGGGCCGCCGTAGAAAGGAGGAAGCAGGCGGAATGAGGGCTAGTAAAATGGGAGCACAGGCTCCGGTGCCAAATCCAAGCACAGCACGCTGGCGTATCCCCAGCCAAAGCGGCCCCCTTGGCCCCGCCAAGGACGCGCGTTCCTGACCCAGCTCCCGAAGAGGCCTTGGCATTGCAGGAGAGAAACTTGTGTGAGCCCCTTCTCTCTAGCGGGCGGCCGCCGGGGAGGGTTGGGCGCTCGCTGCGATGGCAAACGTCTGTCTTTAAATGGCAGAAGCTTCAGTGTCGCCCCAGCTGAAACAGGGAGGTTTTACCGATCTCCCCTCTGCGGCGAGTGCCGCCTTCTGCCTCGGGCAGTCCGGAGAGCATCCAGCTCCTGCCTTAGGCGGAGGGCTGTGGCTCTTTGGCTGCTGTTTTCCGATGATTCTTGATATGATACACTGTTATCAAAAGGATTTTGCAGTTGTGACTTCTGTAGGGTCAAATGCAGAGGAGAAACCTTTTTTTTGCCACCTCTTAGTTGCTTTTGAATGGCTTCCATAGACTGGCCTCCCCAACACTGTATTTTCTTAAAAAAAAACAAAAAAACCCAAAAAAAACCCCAGAACAACCAAAACAAAACCAAAAAAACTGGTTGTAGAAGGTATCTAAAGAACAAAACAAAGCCAAATTGGAAAAGAACTTGGGTGGATTTGGAGGAAGCAAAGTCCAGACAGTGAAAGTGCAGAGTATTTGGAGGTAAGGGGAGATGGCACCGTGCTGCGACAGGCAAGGGGGTTTGAGCTGTATGTGCGTGAGGGAAAACAGGGTTTCGAGGAGAGATGCACAGGAGTGTGAGGAGATAAGGAGAAGAGAAGGTGAACAGGCAGGAGGGAGAGCAGAGATGGGATGGGTGGAGGGACTGGAGAGGAGAACAGAGGGAAAGCTGCTGTACCTGTGGGGAAGGGGAAAGCAGCACTGCATTGCCCTTGTTTTGGAGGGGTAAAAAAAGTGAGGGAGGTGGAAACAGAGGAGATTACAAGAAATGTCGAAGGCACAACTATGTAATACTGACGACAGTATAACGACACTATCTAGGTCTGAATACTTGTGGTGGCGACTGAGGTCTTAAAGCTGGATTCAACGCTGATAATGGTGTACCATTTCTCCTGAGCTCAGAAGGAGAGATTTAATTTTGTCTAATATTTTGTATCTATTCTTAATTTGACCGTTTTGAATTTCCTGGATGAATAAACAGGAGAAGAAGCTTCAGTCTTTAAAAATCCAGCATCAACTTTGCGGACACCCAGATCCTGCAGATGCCATGTGAGCTGGGAGCTTGCTGGCTAATGCAGCTCTAAACCGGGCTGCCCCACGTACCACGAACATCCCAGGGACTATGACTACTAAATACCTGCTCCATCTGCAGCAAACATTTTCTGTTATCTGTGTATATCGTGGCGTATGACATCACCTGTTACGTTCTCTTCAGAAAGCAGCTGAAAGTGGGTACAGAAGACGAAAAGGGGACTTTGTGGTGAGTTTCCCCGGGATGCTAAGGTGGGAAATGATGTGGTGGGAAGGAAAAACGCAACCCCGACCGCCCTCTTGTGGGTCTGCAGCTCGGGCTCGCAGGGGCCCGGATAAAACTGCGGCAGGAGGGAGGCAAATGCCACCTACTCCCCTCCTGCCGCTCAGAGGTGCGAGGGCCACCACAGCAGCCGTCGCGTCGCGAGTGCCTCATTACCAAGGGACGGTTGTACTGGCACAGATGCCCACGGTGAATTCGTGTATTGCTGTAGGTCGCTAACAACAATAATACTACTACTGTGTATGACCCTGATTTGCAGCTCGTGTGCAGGTTCCGCAGGCGCCTTTCACATCGGCCAAATGCTGCCGTGAGTTGGACTTAAAAGACGGGTTACTGAGCTAGCAGTATTTGTTTGTTTGTTTGTTTTTAAACAACTGCTTGGAAGTGGTGCCGGCTGCATGGTCAGAAGGAACGACCTGTGACCGTTTGAGGAAGCTGCACTCCCGTGTGAGAGGCGGCGAGGTCGCCCCTGCCCGGCGCTGCTTCGGACTAGCTCTTTCTGAAGCGTGTGCTCTCCGAGCCCAGCTTTGAACCTCTCTTGGTTTGAGAGGCAAAATCTCTTGGTGGTTGGGGCTAAGAGCCTAGACTTCATTTCCAGTCTCATTTGGCTGCTTTATCTTCCAAGCGAAGCATCCGTGGGCTCCTGCCTGCTCCCCTCCGCTGGTCCTGCGAGCCATGGCTCCTCGTGCTGCCATGGGA
>NW_010517398.1:0-202 GCF_000687285.1 Phaethon lepturus
GCTGCTCGCTGCCTGCGCTGCCTGGGCTCCAGCTCTCCAAGCGGGGATTTTCCACCCGGGAAAAAGCAATCAGCTGAATGAAATAATAATAACTGACCTATAGCCTGTGTGCCCCGTCCACAGGGCTCCTGGCCAGCAGCCCATGGGCTGGTGCTGACGCTGGGAACCAGCACATCCAGAGTGACTGCCCCGTCCAGCCGCG
>NW_010517398.1:615-1540 GCF_000687285.1 Phaethon lepturus
CAGAGTGACTGCCGCGTCCAGCAGCGAGACGGAGTGACCACAAGAAATAGCAGCGTGCTGGTCACCGGCCCGCGTTGTTCAGCATGTCCCAGGGAGGACTTTCGGTGGGACTTTCACCCTGCCTTTGCACACCACAGTGGACCTGCACCTATGGGCTGCTGTAGCATATAGTCAGCAAGCGATGGGCTGTGCATGGGTGGGATGGGGGGATGCTCAGAAGGATGGGCCTGGGGGTGCAGCCCTTGGAGGAGCCCCTTGCCCAGGCTCTGATATGTGTTGCCACCAGCCAGCTCATCGGTGGTTTCTTGGCACTGCTGGGCACTGCTCTAGTGAGAAGCACCCTCAAAGGTGCTTATGGCACTATTCACTGCTGCTTTTGGGAAAGAAAAACACTGCTTGTCACACCACCCTTTACTTATAGCTGACCCTCGGTGTGTGTGTAAGCAGCTGTAAAAGGTCATGCTCCCAGCCCAGGGGAAAACATAACTCAGTGAATACACCTTCTTATAAAGGCATTTTCACGCCCTGCACATTTCTGCAAGGTGGGTGAACCCCCCTCGGACCAACACCACGGCATCCTGATAATGCTTTCGCCAGCTAGCGATGGTGGGCGATGGCTCGGAGCAGAGCACGCAGCAGGGAGTGATGCTCTGGGTCCTCTTCCCCGGAGCTTCCCCTCTCCATTTCTCAGCGAAAAGGTAAGAAATTGCACCTGGCTGGAAAATCTCAACGACAGGAGTTTCCCAGCGCACGGGCAGCGCTGCGTCCCCCTCCTGCTGGGGACAGCCTGTTGTCACATATGCCGGACCACCTGCCCTTCACAGCGACGGGGTGAAGCTGCTGCGCGGTGTGGGGACCACAGGGCGATGCTCCCCGCTGCCCCTTGGCCCCGGGGTTGCCACTGAGCAGGAAAGTGGCTGGGGGT
>NW_010517398.1:1562-2220 GCF_000687285.1 Phaethon lepturus
GTGACTAACCCCCGCCCCGCCCCCCCCCCGGCGAGCGAACACCGTGCCTCTGCGGAGCAGTACCAGCGTGGTGGGGCCGGGAGAGGACAGCCGCTGAGCTGGCAAGATGCCCTTGCCTCGGGAGCTATTTTGAGATGTTTTTGATGTCTGTGTTGCAAGGGGGATGGATGCTGGGGTGAATGTCGTGATGGCTCAGCCCGAGCTCCCTGCTCAGCTTTGAAGCCTCCCGGCGGGGCATCCCAGCCTGACAGCACGCAGGTTTGGGGAAAGAAGGGATGTGAGATGCCGGGGAGAGGCTGCTTGCCACAGTGTCTGTGCAAACAGCCACCTTCGAGCACCGTCTCAGCATCCCTGTGTGCCGGGCTCAGCTGGCCACAGACTGCGGTCCTGCTCCGGGGGGAATATGAGCTTCCCTCTCCCGGCTGTCCCTTCCTCTGGGTTTGTGTCACATCATCCTCCCATGGTCCCCAGCACCACTGGCCTCGTCTGACTTCAAAGTGCAGTTTCCTCCGAGGCGCCAGGGACGGCAGGGTCCCTTGCCGACGGCTGGCGGCACAGGGCTCACCGAGGGACAGGGGCAGCAGCACCCGGCTCAAACCCACCTTCTCTCAGCAGGGCCACTTACGGACGTTTTTATACCGTTGGCCAAAGGTGGCCA
>NW_010517398.1:2380-2813 GCF_000687285.1 Phaethon lepturus
CACAGGAGGAAAAAGGGGGGGCCCAGCTAGCCCCCCCCCCCCCGAGTCCCCCAGCAGCACTTCCAAGGGACATTTGGGGATTTCTGCTGGAAATCCTTCATTTTCATGGGAAAACATAGAAGTTTGGGGAGGCCTGGTGGCTTGCTGCTCTTATGGGGTAAAGGTGAAACTTTAAAGGAAAAAGTGGGTGCATTTGGCAAACAGCGTTTGGATTAGACCTGAGTCTCCCCCGAGACGCAGCCCGCCATGTCCCTTACCTCCCGTGAAGTTCTTCTCCATGTAGTCGATGATCTGGTTGTAATCGCTGATGATGTTGTCCCTGTGGATGATGACGGGCACCTCCTCCCCCAGGTTGAGCCGCATGAACCAGGGCTCCTTGTGCTCCATCAGGGGCATGCTGACGTCCCGCTCCTCGCAGGGCAGCCCCTTCTCC
>NW_010517398.1:2984-3240 GCF_000687285.1 Phaethon lepturus
CACCGAAGCAGAGCGACATGCCATGACACGCGCCCGCCCTGCAAGAGGCCAAGCAGCTCTTGGCATGGGGCAGCTGCAAAATCCAGGCAGCCAAGCAAGGGTTTGCCTCCCCAGCAAATGGGGGAGACCCAAGCCCAGCCTAACTTTGTGGGAACATGGAGCGTCCTCCCTCTGGTCGCTGGTGGCCCGTGCAACAGGCGGAGGGGGTAGGGGTGCTGGGGGGCTGAGCACCCATCCCTCGGCAGCAGGTGGAGGG
>NW_010517398.1:3276-3571 GCF_000687285.1 Phaethon lepturus
GGGGGGGGGGGGGGGGGGGGGCCCCCCCCGCGCTGGGGGGAATCAGTGGAGCTGCCGTGGGTCCCAGCATAGCCCAGCACACACCTCAGGAGGAGGAAGAGGAGGAGAAGAAGAAGGAGGAGGAGGAGGAAGTAGAGGCTGCAGTAATGCTACACCTTGCCCCCAGGGAGTGCTACTGCCCCGCTGAAGGAGGCACAGATGCTGACCCCGGTATGCCCCGCTCTCGAGGGTGGGCTGTGGCTTTGCCGGGCGTGTTTTGAGCGGGGAAAAGGTTCTGTCTCATGGCGGGTTTCAG
>NW_010517398.1:3824-4157 GCF_000687285.1 Phaethon lepturus
CGGCACCGCCGGCCTGGTGCCCGCGCGTCTCGGGGGTGCGAAAGCCGAGTCCAGCGGTGCGGAGGGGCAGGAGGAGGCAGGAGCGGGGCTGGGTGAGGGGCACCGACCCCATTGCCCGCGGCTGGCTCTTGGGGCTGATCCTGCTGCTTTGCTCTGCGCTTGAGATGGTGTTGAATATGTGCTCAAGGATGGCAATTTAGGCTTCTGGGTTATAAAAATCTGACTGTTATGAACTAAGTATGTCAAACAGGCAAAAAAAAACCTCCTCGGGGGATGTGAGACAGCCACGTTTTACAGAATCACTGAGCGAGGGAAAAGCACTTGTTTTTTAAG
>NW_010517399.1:0-1064 GCF_000687285.1 Phaethon lepturus
TGGGACTGAAACAAAGCACAGCCGTGCTGCCCTTTCTCTGCTGCGAACGATACCAAACCGAAAATTAAAAGACTTGCATAAGGCCCCCGCTCCCCCACCCAAAGGCCAACCCTTTTTCCTTTTTTTTTTTTTTTTTTTTTATGAAAACATTTGGCATCTTGCTGCATCAGTTCCAAAGTCAGCATCAGTTTAGTAGCTGTGATGAATTCCCGCAGGAACTGGAATATAAAAATGAACAATCAAGGAGGCTTTTTCCCTACTAAATATTTCTTTTTTTTTTTTTTTCTCCTGGACGAGCAATACGCCAGAAATTCTGCTGGACTAAGACAGCCCCCATTGGAGTTAAGGCTGCTATCCGGTTTTACACCAGCGGAGGATCTGGCCTCTTTTTCCAACAGGTGGCCAGAGCCTGCCGGGGCGGAGGAGCCGGTGGATCGATGTGCACCTTCACGGTGGTTCTCGGAGTCTGTGCCCGGTGCCTGCGACTGCGGTGCCTGGGCGGCATCCCTGCACCAGGCTTGTTCGCTGAGCACAGCGCCTTGGGTTCTGGAACGGTCTTGGTTAAAACCTTGGGTTCTAAGGAACACAGAAAAGCAGCAGGAAAACCCCCATGGTGGTCCTGGTGCAGCCCTTGGGTTGGCTGGCTTGTTAAATTTAAAAATCCTGTATTCAGCCTTTTATTTTGTCTTTTTAATGCAAAATCACTCGTAGGGTTGCATTCAACTCTTTGGAGCACATGGAAAATTACGATTTAGTTTGGATTCGCAATGAAATATGGAAACGAACTGAGTTTGCTGTAGTATCATTCGGGGTCAGGGAGACTGAAGGAAGGAGGGAGGAAAAAGCCCTTTCTATTTTACATTTAAGTGAATTTAACCGGGGAAAAAAAAAAAAAGTCTTAAATTGTCGGTGCTGGTGAATGAGCTTCGGTATCGCCTCCCCCCGTGAAAGCCGGCTCCCCGGGCTCTGGGGTCCGTGCGCGCGGCGGGACTGGTGGCTGGGAGAAAACACCGTGTTTAATACCGAAACACATACAATCCCCAAAGTTTTTCAAAGGCGAGGTG
>NW_010517400.1:0-1719 GCF_000687285.1 Phaethon lepturus
CCTCAGAGCCCTGCGGCCCTGATCCTGCAAAGCAGGCAGCGTGTCCTCTCACCCGGGCACCGTGCACCCTGGAAACCGGGGGGGGGTCACCTGGGAAGCAGAGGCAAGCCTAGCGCAAACCTCGAGCGGGATCAAGTGCTCGCGAGCCCTGCCAAATCCCGCTGTCACCCCTCGGGCTCATCATTTCCTCTCCGCCTGCCGTGTCATCATTTTAAAAAGAAAAAGTCATTTACCAGCCGGGCTCCGGCTCTCCTTCTCCGAAACACCACCCTGTGCTTCCTGCGCCAGCAGCCCCCCAGGAGCAGAGGCTCTGCAGCATCCTCGTCCCCGCTGCCCCTGCAGACCTGGCTCTCGGCCACCGCAGCGGCTTGCCCGAGGCCACGCGTTTAAAAAAGCCGCACCGAGCAAAACCCAAGACGTTCTCGCTCCCTCCTCTAAGCGCCGTGCGCAGGGTGATGGCCTCCTTCACATAGATTTAAAATAAAAAGAGGTGAGGGAAGCAAACACCCACACCCAACAGTATTCTCCCCTTTCACGGGCAGCAGCAGAGGCGCGGAGAAATTAAGTGACCTGCAAAAGAGCTCCAGATTTCATTAACTGTAAAAATTATCGATGTTCCCCACGTCCTAGAGGGACAGGCTGCCATGCGACGTGCCGCTGGGGTGCAGAGTGATCCTGAGCAGGCCACTTCTCCGTCCCCATGCCCGCGTCTCCTCTCCCTGGAGAGGCAGGAGCAACCTCCTTCGCAACACGCAACGAGAACCCACTGTAAAATGCAGCACTGATACTGAGAAATAAGCAGAAGAACGCTTTTTTTTTTTTTATCAGGCCCTTTCATTGTATAAATAATTTATTTCAGTTCACAGCATTATGTCTGCATCTTTTTTGGAAAAAAAAAAAAACAAAACAACAAAAAACCCAAAAACCAACAGGAGGAACAGAGACTGACAGACAATGGCCAGGGTAGGACCCAGGCAGCAGAATATCCAACGCTGATGGGAACACTGGGAAGGCACCTGGGGAAATGAGACCGGTACCTCGTGACATCTGCTAAAAAAGAAAAGGTCATTCAAAAGTATTTAGAGAGGGCGTACAACCTTGCAAGAAAGCCCAGCTCGTTTTCGGAGCGACAACCCAGGCAGTTTGCCTTCAACTGTTCTGCGGAGGCACCGCTGCTTCTACCTCACCGTAGGCGACGCACTTCTTCATACAGGAAAAAAAATCGGCGTACGGTCGTGAACCGCTACAGAAATACCACGAAAGCCATTAGCTACT
Source organism: Phaethon lepturus (assembly GCF_000687285.1). NCBI lineage: Eukaryota > Metazoa > Chordata > Aves > Phaethontiformes > Phaethontidae > Phaethon > Phaethon lepturus. The sequence continues at coordinate 1,276 of NW_010517400.1, forward strand.
AATTGGAAAAGTCTTTTTTAATTATTGCAGAAAGCAGAGTTGGTGGGAACGGCCCCGCCGCAGCGTCCCACCTGGCCCGGCTGAGCCTTCAAGCGCGCGCCGCCAGCTCAGCGCGCGCCGAAGCGCTCTGCCGAAAACCAGCCGCTTCTCCAAGGGGATGCTCAGCTGGGCTGGGCGTAACAAACTCCCAGGAAGGGCCGAGCTCCCTAAATGCACACCACCAGCCCTTCCACGGCCGCGTTTGCCAAACCAAGACCTACGTCTCGACAGCAAGGAGGCAAAACCCACAACTAGTATCCTGGACGTGTCGTTTTTAAAACCTGATCGCTTTTGAGCTGGTGGGGAAAAACACGGCTTTACATTTCGCCTCTAAAACGGGTCGCTCTCCAAAAAAGGGTTAATGCATGTGGCTTCTGTGGTGCCAAAAATAATTTTTTTCCCCCC
>NW_010517400.1:1840-2181 GCF_000687285.1 Phaethon lepturus
AGGAAGCGGGAACAGAGCCACCTGAACTGATGGGACCAGCCCACTCGGTGCACAAGTCGGGACTCGTGTTGGGAACTCGAATCCCGCAAGAAGAGAAATACTACTCGGCTGCAACATTTGTTTCCTAACACACACAAAAACAAAAACACCCCACCAAAAAAAAAACCACCCCATGCTATTTGGAAGGTGCCGCGCTCATCGCTGCAAGGGGAAAATCAACTCCCTGAATCCCGAAGGGCATTTTTCTTTTGTCTGCTCGGTGGTTTCTCCTTGGCTGCTCTGGGAAGGGGTTTTCAAAGGGGAAGGCTGGTGTAAAATCACCAGAAACACCCGCCAGACTG
>NW_010517400.1:2596-2813 GCF_000687285.1 Phaethon lepturus
TGCCGTCCGTCCGTCCGTCCGTCCTGGCATGCCCCTGCTAAAAGCGCTGCCCTGACCTCTTGCACCGACTGCGGAGCAGCTCGGTGACCGATACCACGAAGTTTACTTTTTTTGTTTGTTTGTTTTTATTAAGTCACCCCCAGTTTGGGTCGCCCTAACTTGGAGCTAAGTAGCACCTCGGGCACAGTAAAGACCTGCTCGGGGCTTTGCTTCAGGA
>NW_010517401.1:0-549 GCF_000687285.1 Phaethon lepturus
GCTGCTGCCGTGGTGAAAGCACGGGTTCTCCTGTATGCCGAGGAGCAGCAGTGCAGGAATGGGTTCTCAACACCCTCTTTCTTGTTAACGAGCATTCACCTAATGTCAAGGTGTGGGTTTGTGGATCTCCTTGCAAAGACCCATCCCCGTTTTCTTCATGGAGGACACGATCCAGACAAACCGACCTGCTGCTCCTAAAAACATCCTCAAGCTGCTTCGCAGCAGTGACGTTGATCGGGGCAGAGCGCGGCTGCCCTGGGGGATCGTTTCGGCATCAGTGAAAGTCAAACGCTTGAGCACGACCGCGTTGGACGCGGGCTCCGCGGTGCGGAGTAGTGCGATTCTGGTGTCGGTCTGGGGAGGGGAGAGCGGCTACGGGGGTTTGTTAGAGGCCGAGGGCGGCTGTTGCGGTGGGTGTGAACTGGCCTGGGTTTATGGAAGGGAGAAATCATCAAGTGACGTCTTTAATGAGATTATCGGGTCAGCTGGTAGGAGCAGCAGCGCTGAGCTAATGTGCGCCGGCTCGTGCGGTTTCTTGCCCGACAGCCT
>NW_010517401.1:650-1301 GCF_000687285.1 Phaethon lepturus
GCCGCGCCGCCTCGCTGGTGCTCTCACCCGGACGTTGCAGCGGGCGGCGGGCCGGCTGACTGCTTTTTAGCCACTTCGGGGCTCTTGCTCCCAGAAGGGTGATGTGGAGGAGGGGGGAGCCCACCTCCAGCCCCGGGCAGGCTGTGCCGCCGGGACGCGAGGGGCAGCACGGGCTGCCGGAGCGAAGGGGGGCTCTGGGCCAGCCCCCCTCCTCTGCCAGCGGGCGAGAAGTTGCTTGCCAGCGTGCCCACCCGTGTGCGCAGGCGAGCCTGAACTTGCCAGATGCTTTGCTGCAACTCGCGCTTCGTGTCTTCCCGTGCAGGAGCCCAGAGGTCTTGCTTTTGGGAACAATTCTAACTTAATTCCACGAGCACAATTTTTTAGCGTTTGTGTACAATAACGCCTCGTCTTTGATGTGCCCCGGTGTGAACGCGCGTGGGCACATGAAATGCGCCGGCTTTTCCTCGGCGGCCGCGCGGGTGATGTGTCTGTCAGATGCCGCACTCGCATCCCTTGGCGGGAGTGAACGTGTGCCGGCACTAATCCCGCTCAGAGCCTGGGAGCGGCCGGAGCTGGGGCTGCGAGTTGGATCTGTTCCTCTTTCCATTCCCTGCAGCTCGGCATCCCCGGCTGGGAAAAGGATGCAGTTTG
>NW_010517401.1:1344-1834 GCF_000687285.1 Phaethon lepturus
TCCTGCGAGAGGGGATTGTCTGCCCTGGATGCTGAGATGGGTGTTTTCAATCATTCCATTTCCTTGTATTTCTTGCTCATTTTTTACCCGTTTCAATTTATTTTTAATGGCCCTGACACCCTTGTTTATAATAATAAATAGAAACGTGTGGACACAATGAGACTGTTTCAGGTTCAAGTGTTTTTAATAACCTTGCAGTGAGAAATAGCCCCGAGCCGAAATCTGGAGAAACCCGATGAAGACTCTCTGCTGCTGCAGTGAAATACGATTTTGGAGTCGCTGCTGTGCAAACAGCCCCGGACAGCGATCGCTTCACCGCTCTGACTCCCGGCCAGTCTTTTTAGACAAGACTCCCCTTTGTATCGCTCCAAACCCTGACTTCTAAGCAGTGTTTTTGTCTTCCAGACATGATCTGATTTAAGCAAAGGATAGACAAGGGGGTATGCAAAGATTTTTTTTTTCACTATTATTATTATTTAATAATAAATTA
>NW_010517402.1:0-2438 GCF_000687285.1 Phaethon lepturus
TGGTTCAGCCGGTGCGCCCCGTCCCGGCGGAGAGGGGACATTCCTCTGGCCGGGGGTGGGTGACCCTTGGGGGGGGCTGCAAGACACGCCTGCGCCTTCGTCACCGGGGTGGCCACGGCACCCCGAGGGGTGCGGGCGCCGGGGACCGGCGGGAGGGAGGAGCAGGCAAAAAACCGACGGCAGCAGGGTTGCGCTTTGCTTTGCTCTGGGAGGGGGGGAAGGTGGAGAAAATCGCTCCGCGGTGGGTTTACACCTCCCGGCAACTGGGTTAGGGGAGCAGCCGCGCAAGGGTGCCAAACCTTGGCTGGATTAGTTAAAGAGATCAAGCAGGCGAGGGATTAGGGAGGGGAGAGAGCCGAGCCACCTGCGGGGGGGAAGCTGTGGAGGAAGGATCTGGTGGAGCTCCGGGGAGAGGTGTGCAAGGCCTGGGCTTTGGAGCGATTAGATAAGTGAATCGGGGCCTCGGAGCGATTAGAGAAAGAAATCGGGTTTTACACCAATTAGATAAAGTCCCGGCGTGATTAGATACAGCAGTGGCTGCAAAGGAAGGTCTCCCGGCGGTCCTCGGTGCAGATAGGGCTGCGACTTGATTAAAGGAGCATCAGAGGCCGAGAGCAATTTGATAAGAAAACAAAACAGTGGATCAATTAGCCTGGGCAAGAGGAGGAGGCTGGGCGATACGGAGAACAGGGGAGCGGAGCCGGTGAAGCCAGCTGGGGGGCTGGCGGAGCTGCAGGGAGGGGATGGATGGGACGGGAGGAAAAAGGTCCTGGCTGGATCCTCCAAGGGCTGTGGAGACCTGGGGCACCAGGCTGAGGTTAACGGACTATTTCAGCTCGACATTAGCCCGGGTAAATTCACAGCCTGGCCTAAAGAGGAGTTTATTGTTGGCCGTGGCTAGCGTGAGCCCTGAGCAACTCATCATGGGATGCAGCGGCGCGTCTCCAGGCTGCCGCTCCTCTGACCAAGAGAAGCAGCAAATTCTTAATTTCAGAGAATTCCTTTTTTTTTTTTGTCAGGCTTTGCCTCGGGCTCACACCATTGCACACCTGGAGCAAGTTTATTCTCTGGAAGCACCGTTATACCAGGGTAACTCAGACCTGAGTCCTGTCCCAGATGCTCTGGGAGCTTTCAGATATGGGTGCCAGATGAGCAAGCAATTAAGTAACTCAACGGAGCCTTGAAATAATTAGACCAAGGAACACAACTCCGGCAGATGAGTTTAGTGAAGAAATGGGAGTGTTGGAGAGACGGAGATGAGAAGGGTGATCAGGTCTCGGCACAATTATCTAGAGAAAGTCTGCTCCAGACTGATTAGAGGAAGGGAAAAGAGCTTTCCGGGCAATTAGGTGAGGGAAATCAACTCTAGGCAGGAAGAAAATAGACTATGGAAGAGATCGGGGTGGGAGATAGCAAGTTATCACGGCTCCCGAGTTAGACGAGGGAGCTCGATGAGGACTTTCCGATGTGGAGGCAGAAACGAGGATTAGGGGGGATTAGGGAGCGGAGGTGCACGTGCCGTGGGCGCCCGGCGCTGGCAGGGAGAGGCTGGGTGCTGGGACGGGGAGCAGGGAGGGTGGTGGCAGGTTGTCCCTGGGGTGGAACTGGAGAAACTGAGCCCTGCTCCTGGGGAACGGGAGGAACGAAATCCTGGGGTTAGGGCTAACACGAGAAAACAGGGGTCCTGGCCCCGGCCCCGGCCCCGGGGACGTCAGGATGGCCGTGGGTCGGAGCGGGGAAGGCAGTCGGGTGCTATTTCCAACCCATCACGTGGCAGGACGTTTCCTTAATCCGTAAAACGGGATTAGTCCCTCATACTCGTGGACGTTAAGAGCCGGCAGGTACTTTCTGCACGAGTGACTTTGACCTTAGGGCAGGGGAAGCAGCAGGAAGGGAGCGTGGGGCGAGCAGCCCCGGGGACGCGCCCCGTGGCCCCCCACAGCCCCCGGCCGAGCCCAGGGGGGCACGCAGGTGGTCCTGCAAAACGGGGTACCCGCAGCAGCAGGCTTCGCCCCAGGGTTTAGGGTGCTGAGCCGCTGTGAGAGAGGTAACAATGCAGCCCAAGGTCGCGTCGCGGGGCAGCTGCAGCTGGAAAGTGCCGAATCCTTTGGGAACGGATGCATTTGCTATTTAATTAGCCTTGACTGCTGCTGGAGCAGATTTTGCTGGTCTTTTCCTCTCTGAAGCTGGCCCTGGCTTGAATTCGCAGGGCTCCGTGAGGCCAGGCTCCTTACGCTTTTTTTCCCCTCCGTGCCTTTTTTTTTCCCTTTAAATTCTTGCACATAAAAAAGGAAAGCGGAGGGAGGGAGCGCAGCATCACCCGAGGCACATGATGCTGACTCGGGTGCTGCTGGAGGGGGAAGCTGCGGTTTGGCTGCCGGGTCGTATTTTGGCCTCTGGAAATGACCCCCTCGGAAAGATAAGCGTTGCCTTGCCAA
>NW_010517402.1:2565-3455 GCF_000687285.1 Phaethon lepturus
GCTCAGCCCCAGCCGCTCAATTCGGACTGGGCTGCGGGGAAACCCTCTTCCACGCCTCACCCCACCGCAAACCATCCGGCCTCGAAGGTGATGCGCCGGAAAACGAGCCCCAGGTTAACCCAAGCAGCCTTGCAGATGACGGAGATTTTTAAAATTTTAAGTCTTATTGTGTTTTTTATTTTTAACGTATTTTTTTCCCTCCTGATTCGTACCGGTGAGGTTTTGCCGCAGCTCCCGGCGGCTGGTTGCGAGTGATGGAGAGCAGAGCCAGGGCCAGCTGGGGAAGGTCTCCTGGACACTCGTCCCTCCTGGGCGTCATGGTCCTGCTTTTAGCAGCAGGAGGGAGGCTCTGACATATCTCCTTCACCCTTTGGCCTCTCTGCCGAGCTTGCCGGGACGAGCCTGGTTTCTGTGGGGTGACAGCGTTATCTGGGACACAAGCAGAGCCAGGCTCCGCTCCGGTCCCTGTTTCTTCGCTGGCGGTGGATATCCTCAGGAGATAGCACGGCGGATCACGCCCCTGGGACTCCACATGCTTCACCTCCCATCAGTAGGATGGAAACGGGGCTGTACGGTGTGCTAAAACCCAGCAAGCCCCGAGAGAGGCGTGCGGATCTGTCCCTCGGGGGGCCTGAGGGTGCACCCTCCTCCCAGTTATGAGATGCTGCTTTTGTTCAAACCCTAACGTGGATTTTTGGTGTTTTCATGATTTTTTAAAAAAAATTTTTTCCCCCTTTCCAATTCTGATGAAAAACGTATTTGGGGAAAATAGAAATATTTAGACATTTCCCTGACAGGCGGTAGAGCTGGAAGGGTTCTGAAAGATCTGCGGTACGGCATCGTGCACGTGTGCGCTTATGAAACCTCAGCACGAAGAGTTGGGCTCGGGG
>NW_010517402.1:3467-3760 GCF_000687285.1 Phaethon lepturus
GCGGCCCCGCTCCGAGCGGCAGCACGAGCCCCGAAGGGTGGGATGTCGGTGCTCACCCGTGATGGGTCATTCCTCCTTCCAGCAGCCCAGCACAAAGTTGCTTTCAAAAGCTAGGTAAGAAAATGGGCTTGAGCTGGTTTTGGGCAGGTTTTTGGAATATATACATAACCCCCCCCAAAACTGTCATATATATAAAAAAATATATTTCTCATACATACAAAAAAATATATTTTACCTTACATTGTGCATCTGTCAGGGCTGGAAAGGGGGTTGGTGTTTGCGGTTCATACCAG
>NW_010517403.1:0-24720 GCF_000687285.1 Phaethon lepturus
GTTGGAACTTTATTCCAGCAAAATGAGATTTCATTTTCACTGAAGGCTGTTTGCAAGGATGGCAATGAAACAATCAACTAACCAAACAAACAAACAAAAACCCAAACAATTTGGTTGTGGACTTGAGTCACAAATGTGTATTATGTCTCATATGTAAAAAATGGATTTTACCCCTGTGACTTTCTTTGCTGGAGAAAAGTCTTGGGGGGAACCTAATAGCAACTTTTTAATAGCTAAGAATAACTAAGAAGACAGAGTCAGGATCTTTAATGAGGTGCACGGTGGGGAAACAAGAGACAGCAGTCACAAATAGAAACACAGGGGGGATCCAACAGGATATAAGAAAAAAAATGTTTCTTCACAAGGAAAACTAGCACTGGGACAGGGTGCCCAGCAAGATTGTGGAGTTTCTGGCTTTGGCGGCTTCTGAGATCCAACTTTAGACAAAGTTCTGAGCAACCCCATCCAAACTTAGTGTTGATGCTCTTTTGAGCAGGAGGTTGACCTGGAGACTGCCAGAGGTCTCCTCCAACCAGAATGACTCTACAACTCTACAGTAACACACCATACATCACATTTCAAAAAATATCCTCATTTGTATGAGACCCCAACCAACTACAACGACATTTCTAGTTTTTGGTCTCCACAGAATACAATGTATGAATGCCATGACGAAAAATACGTCTTGAAATTCTGACACAGGTAATGGAGTTTTCTGGCTGACCAACAGCTGAAAACCATGTATTCCCGTTCTCTGTTAGTAGAATTGCCCTTATGAACGATCCAAAATAAGTTGGAAGAATTTATTATTATATTTATAAACATGTTATAAACTTTCTTCTGCTAAGAGGAAGAAGAAAACTATTGCTTCCACAATGAAATTGCTCTTTCTTGAAAGGGAAAACCCTCTACAAAATAAAGCCTGCTCTGGAAACCAGTTAACTTAAATGATAAAAATGCCTTCACTCCATGAGTAAATGCCTCAAGAAGAGCAGCAGACTTTCTGCTGCTTTTATTGATTCTGGGTTTTGCTGTACACTGTCTAGCTTGCACACGGAGGCAGCTTTTCACTTTATCTTTTCTCTGTGCTAATCTAGTGGAAGCCATTGTACAAATTAGAACTGAGCTCTTAAGATTAAGATTCACAGTTATGGGCTTTGTCAGTGTCTTTAAGTAATTTAATAAAGCAGTGTGTCTGTCAGATTGAATGGATATTGTTCAGATAAGGAAAGTTCAGCTTTTGTAGAGGCATGAGACTAATTTCTCTGGCAAAGACCACATGTTGCACAGAAAAAAAGAACGTAAAATTCATAACTGTTTCAGGAAGTCAAAATTAAAGAGATGTGAGAGGGTGTTACTGTGAGGGAAGTGTATTTCGTATTCCACTTCTTTAAAAAGGAATCAGTCCTGGTAATTGAAAGATAGATTTCTGTCTTTTTTTTTTTTTTTTTTTTTTTTTATCTTCCACTTATCTGAAAGCACACAATATTTTCTGTGTATTGCATTACTGGCAGCAGAGTGGAAAGACAGATAGGTGGGGCAGCTGCACTAACACCCAGCATAGTTGATGGGAAGATTTGCCACCCCAAGCCTGGCCCAGGCACAAGAGCCATACCTTGGAGGCCCGGCGTTCCAGTAGTAGGATTTTGACCTTTCCCACCTTCCACCCCTTTGGCACAGAAAAATACAGAAAATTTTGTCAAAGGTCTATGGAAAGATGCCTGCTCACATGCGCAGCTGCCTCCTGGTTAATCAAGTCTCTGGTTCCATTATGTCAGCTCCATTGGTTCAGAAAACTAAACGCTTACTCTAAAAACTACCCATATTAACACAGTTATTATGGGCCCTGCAAGGAAAACATTTAAGCAAAAATAGGGGTTGGAAACAAAACTAACTGTATCTTTTGGGCAAAGGCGTTGTAAATGCACTAGTAATCATTTAAACCACTCGGCGCAATCCTTTCAGTGTGTTCAGATAACTGTTGCACTTAAGGTAATCAAAAGTTTTGACTGATTAATTAGGCTGCTTATTCACAGCTTTCTAAAGTATTTTGTAGATTTATGAAGGGGAAAAAAAAATGACACTGTGTTAGACAACTGACTCCTTGTATTTTCAGTGCCAGGTGGTGAAGTTTCCAAGTATGTTATAATTGTGTCTTGCTTTACACACTCTTCTGAACAACCACACCTGTGTCTCCCCATCCAGGGAGCCAGGAAAAGTCATGGCTCAGAGTCTGAGAATTATCGATCTTTTACCTTAGTGCCTCTAGTTTTACCTTTATAAATCAGAAATAATAATACCACAATTTTTTCTCAAACTTTTTTAATATTATGGGCCTTATCTACAGGAAAGTAGTTCTACAGGCTTCATATTCTACCCTGGCCCCACTGAAGTCCAAGTGCCTGTTTATTTCAGAGGGCAGATTTTTCACTCATTGACAAACAACAGACCAGGCCCTGCTGTTAAGCCAGAATTTAACGACTATTACTATTTTAAACTTTCTTGGTATTTACTCCATTACAAAACCGCTTGTCATGTTGGTCCTATTTCAGCACTGGATAAGCACAGGCCTCTTTGGGGGGGTCTACGACTTCAGGCGGGTCTGCTCACAAGCTGTAGGTGGGTGTTGGTGCAGCTTATCCATCACACACACGTTCTAGAGTAGCTGTAATGGGCAGCAGCCAGTGTTTTCTTGAACTGACATATTAAATTTGTACACATTCAGCTGGTGCTTACTTTAAACCTTAAGAAAACAGCTTTTCTAGAAAGTTTTGCCAAATATTTAGTATCTTGCTGGGCTATGATATAGTTTCAGCACCAGTGCATGGCAAAAGTCTTTCAGCAATTAAAAGGATCTTGCATAATCACTGAATAGGTATTATTATATTCTTTTATATCCACTGAGGTTCCATAAAGTCCTGTGTCATGCCACACAACTTCATTTATACAAACAAAAGTTCACAGTTCTGATTTTAACAATTTAGTGACTTACTGTTGGGGTTTAGCCCCAGCCGGCAACTAAGCCCCAGGCAGCCGCTCACTCACTCCCCCACGGTGGGACGGGGAAGAGAATTGGAAGAGTAAAAGTGAGAAAACTCATGGTTTGAGATACAGACAGTTTAACAGGTAAAGGAAAAGCTGCGCACACAAACAAAGCAAAACCAGGAATCCATTCACCACTCCCCACGGGCAGGCAGGGGTTCAGCCATCTCCAGGGAAGCAGGGCTGCATCACGCGCAATGGTTTCTTGGGAAGACAGACGCCATCACCCCGAACTTCTTCCTTCTTCCTCACCCCAGCTTTATATACCGAGCATGACGTTGGGATATGGTAGGGAATATCCCTGTGGCCAGCCTGGGTCAGCTGTCCTGGCCGTGTCCCCTCCCAGCTCCCCGGGCACCCCCAGCCTGCTCGCTGGCAGGGCAGCACGAGGAGCTGGACTGTCCTTGACTGCTCAGCAACAACCCAAAACATCAGCACGTTATCAACATTATTTTCATCCCAAATCCACAGCATAGCCTCATACTGGCTTCCTTGAAGAAAATTAACTCTATTGCAGCTGAAATCAGGACACTTACATAAATTAAGATGAGTTTGCCTCTGTCAGGCTAGAACAAATATAAAGAATGACACTGCTCAGCATTTATCTCCATGAGAAATTTTATACTTGATAGAAACTATTTCAATAATGATTCATTGTGAAATTTAATTTTTAGTTATTCCTTTTCCTTTTACAGGGAGGAAATATCAGCATTCTGGAAATCAGCAGAGAAATAATAAATCATGACAATAATTCTAACAGGAAGAACACACTTAAAACCTTGGCCAGCATGCCTAAGCTCAGATATCTACAGCTGGACAGACAAAGTCATATCAGAAACCTCTGCAGAGGTACAAGAAGAACCTGCACTTCCTCTTTACTCCTCTGGCTTTTGGTAACAAATCAGTATGCTTGAAAATTAGGCCTTTTGTATGCAAGTATCATCTCAGGACAGATATACATGACTGATTTTAGGAATATAGTCATAGCAAGGACTATCAGGTTCTTCTTCTCCTCTCACTGGAAGACAAGCTCCCGTCCGGACAACCCCAAGGTTTCTTCAGCAGCTATAGGCTGCAGGTCTTGGGGGTCTTGGGTGACATGTTGGTTGTTCACCTTTGGGAGATGGACTAGATGTGCTACCATTCTTCAGACTGGAACATGCATCTCTGGGATGAGGGGGTCAAATGGGTGAAAAAGCCATGAAAAGCATGGAAAAATGAATAGCAAACAATTCTTTCCTATTGCTTGCAACAAAAGAACTATGAAGTACTCATTAAATGTTCAGACAAGAAGTGTCAAACCAAGAGATTTGTTACCTTTTGGCACAGTACATAAGTGTATTTTGGATGTCATAGAAGCTTAAAGTGGGATCAAAAATGGTTGAATCAGTTCAGTGAATATTAATCCACTGAGAGATTTTAAATATAAACAGCCTTTAGGCCAACAAGACTCACTACTACCTATGCTCAGAATCTGGAAAAGCATACTACAAGAAAGCTTGCTGTTTCCCATCACATTTTCCTAAGCATGAGTGACTGAATAGGAAGGTGAAGATTGAATAACGGATATTTAGACTGACCCAATTCTTCTACTCAATCTTGAGATCAAAAGAGGGAAAAAAAGGAAAAATTACTAAACCAATGAAACTGCCGGTAGTCTCAGCCTCCAATACTCAGTGACCTTCTCACTGCCCTGAACTTCGTCCTGATTTGTATGCACTATTTTTGTATTCTGAAATTTTGCACAATGTTTCAGAATTAAATGCAATTACTTTAAAAGGATCAATAACATTGTAAGACATCTCAGAGTGCAGAGTGTGCCTAAAATAAATTCTTAATTTCTTTTTTTGGAGGAAAAGAGGTTTGGAATAGCCTTGTATATATGTTCAGAAAATATTAAAGATGTCCCTGAATCAGATTAAGTGCTAGCTCTTTGAGTCCTAATATCTTGGCATGCTGCCAGATAGCAATCTTAGCGATTGAGTCATTTTGTACGGGGAGACTTTCTTCAGATAATGCCCAAGTGAGTCATGAGATCTAATTCCGTTAAAGAGAGTCATGAGGCCCACAATCTTAATTACATTTATGCTACTAAGCAGAGGAATGCTTAATGGAAGAGGACAAGAATAAGTCATTTTGACCCTCTTCCAATGAAACCGGAATAGAAGTAGCACTGCCCATGCCTGGACGTATGAATTTGTCTCTGTGCATCCTTCCAGTTACAAGCTCCGTAAGCACTGGAATGGTCACGGTACCATTAGTGAGATTAGAAATGTGGGATGAGGGATGTGGAAGATGCTAGAAGTGAAGGTCTGGCACTTTCCAGAGATTGTAACCCCTGCCTACATCTCTCTGAGTGAAATTCTTTTAGATAAGTTCACATAACAAGATAAAACAATTTAATGACTGTTAAGTCTAGATAAACATAGATTCAGGCACCACTTCCATTATTCATACAGGCAGAATCCACATTTTCCTGTACTAATCAAAGAGTGGGCTTGCTTTCTCTGTGAGCTGGATGTAACAGGCAGGGGTTCTACTCACACAGTGTAAGCAAGGAAATTATTGTATTCTACGCCCTGTTAAAACGCAATTATTTAGAAGAGCTGCCTGATATTTTCACAGTTTCTCAAAGACTTTGTCTAAACAAGTATTTAGAGATTGGTATTTCCTGAAGTCAAAATAAAAATATCTTTCTTAAGACTTTTGCTAGCTTTTCTACTATGGTCCAAACAGGACGACAATTAATCTGTATATTTTTTAACCATCAAACCTGTATTCAGAGGATCTTGAGTTTCATATATGAGAGGCAAATTTAATTCTGCACCCCTTCCCTTTTGTTTTCATTTGCCAGTACCCCAAAGAAACCGTAACAAATACCACCAACACAACATACACCACATGTGGGTAAAACCTCAGGAACCCACCCCTTTGCTGGGATGACACATACAGAGCAGCAAGTCAGACCATCTGGCACATATGGCAGGAGCTCTACTCCAACTGCATCAGCAAGTAGCACAGCACCAGGGTTTTAAAGAGGGTGCTGAGCAGCCCCTGCCCATGCCTTGTGTGTGTCGGGGGTTTGGTTTGGGCTGCTACAGGTCCAGGACCCAAAAGCCAAAGAGCAGCCAGAGCTTCTGGGGTACAGCTTTTGGTGGGATGCCAGCAAAATAACTGCAGCATTAGTAGTACCCTTGGAAAGTAACGACATGAGGGACAAAGGTTCAGTTAGCACTTCCATTAGTCATGAAGTGAATATTTTAATCACTAAACTCCTCAACTACAATGTTTAACATCATTTCTTTACTGCTTCTTTCTGCAACTAATTAAAAAATGGTGATCATTAAAATCAGTTAAAACATATTTAACTTACTACTTTGCACCTTGCCTTGACTGAAAAGGAGGTTTAATGCCTTGGCATAACTAAATTGGTTCCAAGTTCCAGACTGCTGATGCAAGCCTCTTATAACAAGATGATCTGTCTTCAAGTCATTTTTGTCTTGACAGTTGCAGACAATGATTTCATCAAGTCTAGCATAAAAATGCCCCATTTTCTTCTCAAACGAATCCTAATCTTGCAATCCAGGGGGAAAAAAATGAAGCATTGAAAGGTAACACTTCAATCACTGAATTTAAAAAGGCTTCAACACACAGTGTTTAATTTGTTTCAAAGCAATTAAATTGTAAGGAAACACAACAAATAATGAACTAGAGATCGTTACTTAAGTCGTTGATGTCACCTTAAAAATCACCTTCAGCAACTAATTATTTACCAAAACTTTCTTCAAACCAGATTTAAGTTTTACATACCACTCTGGAAAGTATGCATAGATCTGTATTTTATTTTCATTTTGCCTTCTGATACTTGAGAAGACAATGGAACAGAGAGGCGCAGGAGGAATGACAGTCTTCAACCTGTTTGATGTCCCATATACCTAAAAGATGTATCTTGCAAGAGTCTTGCAAGAGGATTTGCCCACCTTGCCAAAGACAGCCTGCAATAGAGCCAGGTATGGAGCCTGTTTCTCTCAGCCTCTCTCCAGTATTTTAATAGCATCCTTCTGGCCCAGTTTTTGCACAATTACAATTCACTTCTGAAAAAACGCAAAAATCAAACCAAATCACAGGTTATACCGACATCAACTGAGATGTCTGCCTTTGTTCCAGCAATGTGTTATAAGTTCCTCTTCACTTGTTATCCAAAAGCACGTTTCCCGCACACTTACGGAAATGAGAGCAACATAAAAGCAAAAAGTAATTCAAACTACTGATGTAAAGTGCTCCCTGCATTTATTGATACTTGATCACTTGACATTTATTGGTATAGTTGACTGTAGCCTAATAAGGATAAAAATAAATAAAAGAATATATTTGTCTGAGGATGCTTAAATGCATATGTTACCTCATGCACTTCATTACAGTTTGAAAAAATAGTTACTGAAATACTTAAGACTATTTCCACACTACTCTCTTTCTCAAATAGCTTGACTAGATTGTCAGTTCTGTCTTTTTAGGTAGATATTTTAGTGGCACAGAGAGGTCAGAAAGACAGATCAGGAACCTCCTTTCATACAAGAAAACTATAGTAAATACAATCTTAAAACCTTAAGAACAGTACACCAATTCTACCCTCACTTGGGTTATCCACCGTGCTCCTGCCCAGATGGTGAGCTCTGTTGCACTCTTCTACTATGACCTTTTCAGGACATCAGAGCAGTGACAGAATTCCTGCCACAAACACAGCCACAATGTGCTTAAAAAGCAAGGTAGAGGCAACAGTCAAAAATGTGGGTAAGCATCCTACAGAAATACAATACTAAAGCTCCAGTGCTACTTTGTTCTTTCCTCCAACACGGTACTCCCTGAACAGTAAATCATCCTAATGAATTCACCAGATAAATGGTCATTAGTTAATCAAAGTACAACTCAATCCTTATGGCAGTTCACAGGAAAAAAAGTAACATGAATGCAAAGGGCTTAAAGATTAATATCAATAAAAAATTGAATTAAAAGGCTTGTAAGAGAAATCTCTCTAAGCAATCTTCATTTTAGTCTGCTCCACCAAATTCATTTTTTAAAACTAGCTATTAAAATATAAAACACCCCGTGAAATATTTGCATTGTCTCCTCACAGCCCCTTTCTGAACTTGTGCCAGCAGAGCTATTAGCAGTGATTGAAGCTGAGACAGCCAAGACGAAATCCTCCAGAGAACAGGACGAGAGACACCTTTCTGCCCTCAACCCATCAGCTGTAATGAGTGATGGGCACAGTGCATGACAGGGACTGAAATAGGAGACTGTGACAAAGACAGGCTCAGGAGTGCTTCAGAATAATTCATTCAGTTGCGTTTGGCAGCAGCGGGTCATAATATTTTCTGTGTAGCTGCGCTGTCAGTGCACAAAAATAAGCCACAGAGCGGCACTTGCATGTTGATTCCGTTTCAGTCAGAAAGAAAGGAATAGTGAGTTAATCAAATGTTTAAGTTAAATTCTCCCTCCTGCTCCCCGCTGCTCGTAAGCACGTAGGGCGGCCTGAGACAGCCGCATGAGGCTGAACAAGTAGCAAGGCCTAATTAGCAAGGTATTGATTGCAGCTGCTTCTCCTCTCTCCCTCACATGATGGTCCACACTAGAAAAACCCAAGGCTTTATTCGTCGGCTGTGTTTGGAGTCTCTAATTGCCTCCCCGCCAAAAGAAGGGTTGGCAACACGGCATCGCTCTTCGGGAGAGTCAAGGGAGCGGGGTGAAACTCAGAGAGAGCCCAAGTCCCGAGGTGGAAATCGGGCTCCTAGAAGCACAACTGCGATCCCAGCCGCGACCCCACGGCTGCCGCCCCGCCTTGCAGGCCGTGACTCCCCGCCCGTGCTTCACCTGCTGAAACCAAAGCCCCGGGCGGCCTCACGGCCGCACCGGCACAGCGACTTGCCGCCGCGGGGCAGGGCTCCATGGAAGCAGCGCGTAGCCCCAGCCCGAATCCAAGGGACCCGCCTAACGCGGCTGGCAGAGGACTTCTGCAAGCTGCCGCCACGGGGGCTGGTGGGGGCAGACGGTATCGGCATGTTCAAAAGGAATTAGATACAGACATGGAGCCTGAAAGCAGGGACATGCTCTAACATCCCGAACACAGCCGCTCTAGACAGCCAGGAGCCTGAGGAGAGGGGACTGTGGGACACCAGGCTCCCAGCCCAAGCCCTGGACCACATGACCCCCATCAAACACGGCAGGACATTTCCTATGTCCTTTGAGTTCTTCTCCCTCTGTCCTTGATGGATTTGGGCTAACGGCAACGCACCAAAAATGGCTATTTCGTGATGCTTGGTGCAGATGTTACACAAATTCCCTCCAATTTAACTCCAATAACCAAAGCATTCATCTAGGATATGGGAAAAAAAAATCATTTATTCAATGATGTAAACAGGTTCAAACTTTCATTCCCCTTGCTCATCACTAACATATACGCCATTCCAGAAGACAAACAACTTTACCTGCTCCTCCATTAGAAACACCAGCACAGAGACATGAAGCAAGCATCACACGAGTTACACAGAGCAGTTGCCCTACTCTGAGGATTGTTTAGGCACAATTTGATATTATAATATCTATGATATTACATATCTATATATCCCAATTTGACATTATAATATCTAATTCTATGGTTCTGTGGTTCTATAATGAAGAGTCTGCATACAAGAGGTGTAAGATGGTTTTGCAGTAGGGACTGGTACAGCCAGTGGGCTATGTGGGTGCTTTCCTTAAAGACAGAAGATGCGGCTTTGAATTCCTAGTAGGCAGGAGAGGGGATTGAACATCTGTCCATCATGTCACAGATGACTGCACTGAACACTGAGCTTATCGCTGGGGAGGAGGAAAGATGCTTCCTCTGGTGGCATTATACAACCATGACCCCTTGCTCTACTTAGAATAAAAAAGAGCACTGGCATTTACTTTTGGGAGTTTTGTTCAAGGAGTCCCCAGAGGAGAGAGGCATTTTTCTGAGGCAGAGGGTAGTCTGGCTCAGCAGACTGCGTGGGGTTGTTCAGGATCCCCATCCTCTGCATGGAGGACATCACCATTCAAACCGACTGATGGTGAACATTTTAGGAGCTCAGCACCTAGTGCTCTCCCAGGACATGGTCCCCAGTCCAAACTGTGACCTCCTGATAGTGACAGCTAACAGCGAATCCTTCCTTCAGCACAGTAACACACCAACTGGGACAATCTGCAACCTGCTTGCTTTGTCCTAGGTAAAAAGATAAATTATGATGAATTGCGACAGGCAATCTGTTAGCTTTTATAGCATGTTCAATTCTGTCTAGGAATTTGAGCTGTATTTCCTACACAGTCTGCTACCAAAATGCACTAATGAATTTGAGCTAATAGAACAAAGTCATACAAATGTGAAAATATGGCAAACTAGGCTTCACAATGTATGCACACAAAAAGATTTGGACATTTGCCAGGCAAAAATATCCAAAAAATACATAAGTAATAAATATGCTTCAAGAAAACGAATTTAAATATATTAGATGAGGTTATTCAAGCCTGAAAAAAAACCAGCATGCCAGTGAGATACTTACCTTTGGCTTTCAATGTGCCTACATGGGATGACGCAGAGATCTTCTAACCAATGCATAATTATCAGTAAATGCCAGTGTTTACCTGTCAACTACAGTTGCCAAATCTCACCGCTGGCTTTAGTGGGAGACACAGTATGCAGGTCAGTTGGAGTTGGTACTGAAGTACAGCTGTAGAAACAGGGTGGCTCTCTTATTTTATTACCTGTTTCATATAATCATTCGAGGAAAACTTTAAAATGGCACAACAAAACTGCTGATGGCCAGTTAGCTTGGAAATGCTGTGCAAAGACAGCATTTCTGCTCTGACATGGGGATACTATGATGGGTTTGACTCATGGTTTTGGTGTAGATGGGGAAAATTCAGTATGTGCTTTCTCCATACTGAAAGCAATGAATGAGAAAAGATGGGTGGTCACCAGACATTGTGATGAGTATTTGAACTTTCCAAGGCTTCTGCAAACCACAAATTCCTTAGGCTCACTCACTAGTAAGAAAAAGTATTCCTGAGGCTTGTGAGTTACCAGAAATCTGACACTTTAGACAGACTTGAAAAGGGAATTTGAAACCTTCTTGTAATTATGCTTCAAACTAAGCATTGTGTAGGATATACAACCCCACACGCAAGCAGGTCTGCCTTGTCTAGATTGATTTGAAGTAAATGTAACCCAAAAACTGAATATTAAGAAACTAAGTAGCAAAAGCATATATTTAGTTTGGGTTCAATGCATTATTCTTCCCAGATTGCCCAGGTGCTTGTTCAGCCTCCATCTGTGCTCTGGGAAACTGTGAAGAGCTGCAGCAAATAATTAGAATAGTGGAAAATATTCAGAGCTGATCTGACAATTTTACATGCTTACAATGATTGAATAAGAGTCAGTTCAGAAATACATAGGTGTCTGAGGTAAAATAAGATTGCCCTGTACAGCAGGAAGCATGTTCTCCTACCACTGTACTATCAGTTTCCACAACTGATTCATTGTCATTCATATTGACCATTGTTTTTCACAGTAGCCATGAAAGCTGAAGTCTTGTATCAGCCTGTAAATTAAGAGTAAAGACCTGGGCTCCAGTGAAGTCAGTAGCAAAACCTATGTTGCTTTTATAAAGTTTTATAAAGTTTCCCAGTAAAGAAATAATACAATAATAAGGCATCAAAATAAGACTGTCAGTTAACTGGAGTACAAATATTCCTATTGGGAAACTGATTAGGTGAGTGCAATGAGGATGGATTACAATGCTTGGTTTAAAAATAAATGTGGTCATCATTTGGTGACAGAAGGAAGCAGTTTACATTTTTTTTAGCTAACATTTCGCACCCGTAACAGAACCCAGTTAGGTTGGAATCATGCCAGTGTGTAAGAATTAGAAACTTGCCTGCATTCGTGAGGAAGCGACGGGCTCAGTTTCATTCCCTCAGCTGAGCCAGGGTTTGGCATCACGTGCGGCTGTGTGCAAGAGACAGTGCACAGACTACTCCAGACTGAAAGAAACCTCCAGGGATGCTCTAATTCATAAGACGTGGAAATACAATAAACCACCTTATTTTCCTCTCTGAGACAGATATTTACTTTCCAAAAGACAGATAGCTATTTCCATCTTACAAAGAATTACAAATCCAGCTCTTCTATGCTAGTATAACTCTGACTGAAGAGCAGAGTATATAGGCAACTCACTGCCTACCTCCTTTCAGAAGTGGATAAACTCCTTACTGCTACATGTCTGCAAGCAAATATAAGGCTCTCCCACGACAAGCTACCTTCCATACAGCCTAAAACACAGCCTGGTTCAGTAGAAAGTAAAACCAGAAAGTACCCATACTACCCAGTAGGTTAAGCTTTCTCCTATTTTTAATGAAATTATTAACATTGAAAACAGCAGAAGTAAAATGGTTGCAATCTCATGAAGGAAAGAGAATGTTTAATAGTCTCAGATTATTTCACGCCAAATTATTATTATCACCCAGTAATCAAATAGCATATATGAAATACCACAACTGCCTTTTATGAAGTTGGAATCCAATGCCTTTCAAACTAATGTTACTTTTGAATCAAATCATAGGTTTGCAGCAAGCTAATAAACCTACTAATTTTATGTCATTCTGTTCTCAGACTTCAGTTCAGCACAGATTTTCTCAAAGCAGGGATGAGGGCTTTACTTGAAAAGGTCATCCTGAACCTGCTTATAAAACTTGTTTGAACCCATGTATAAGCTCAAAACCAGAAGTGTCCCTGCCTTGGCTGGGAACAAGTGGCACAGGCTGCCTGTGCTCACAGTGGCTCCTAATTAATCAATGAAGTTGGGTAGAACATGGATATGTGGAAATGCTTGGTAAATATTTACCTTTCTGTACCAACTATTGCTCTTTCCAAACTAGCCTAATTCCCTCACACTGATGGTATTTCCTATGAACCTGAAGGCAGTACCTCATCCTACAAGAAATCTTACTGATTTCAGGGGGACTATTTGCAGGGCAGGGAGCTGCCTAACACTGGGAAGAAAGTCAAATCTGATCTTGAACAAAATGAAGACAGATGTTTCCATGCATGTTTGCCTATCACCGAATGTACTGCGATACAGCAATTGCTATGACTGGCTACCAAAACAGCTTGGTCAAGGTACTCACCTAAATCCAGACTGCAGGTACAGTTCCATTTAAGATGAAGCCACTTAAATTTAGGCATTTGCATGTGAATGTAACCATATGAGCGATGATTTGAAGCAGCCATTTGAGCCGGTGGAGACCTGGAGCTTGACTCAG
Source organism: Phaethon lepturus (assembly GCF_000687285.1). NCBI lineage: Eukaryota > Metazoa > Chordata > Aves > Phaethontiformes > Phaethontidae > Phaethon > Phaethon lepturus. The sequence continues at coordinate 13,378 of NW_010517403.1, forward strand.
CTGCCTAAGCACCATCCTTTTTGCGGAGCCTTGCTATTGAGACCTCCCTGGAGGGCTGGTAAATACAGCAGGCGCAGGACCTGCCAGAGACCCCCTCCCCTCCGGCGCAGCCACTGGAGGTCAGCGGGATGACTAGGGCATCTCACTTATGCTTAGGCAATTGAACCATGCCCTTGGTTCACGTGTAAAAAACTGCACATCTGTACCTAAATGTAGATGTTTGTTTTAGTCTGGAGCTGGTAAGACTGATTAGATTCCTATTTTCCTTCTTCCCTGTGCATATGAGACATGAGACATGAAAATCAAAGCTGTTTCTCTGTCCACAGGTACTGACATCTGTGCATGTCGTACGACACATCTCTGTCACCGTTTTAGCATTCACATGAATACTCACCTTGGGCAGAAGAAACAACAGTCTTAATTTAGGAAACCTGACAATAACGACAGGTTCTTCTACGTATACATCACTTTTTTTTCTAGAAGGTACATTAACAGGTATCCACAATGTGTATGCAAGCTCCTCATCTCCTGATAAACACATCCTTTTATTTTTCAATACCTAGCATTTTAAAAGGTTTGACCAGTTTGACAGCATTTCTATACGCAGAAGAAGTACAAAGCCTTTTAATATAGAAAACTGAAATAATTATCTCATTTTGCATATTGATTCCTCTCAGAATATTTTGAGGTCTGCAGGGAGTTTGCATAAGAAATTCTGATTAATGTATTTTGTCATACTCCTCTCAGAAACACAACAGCATAAATAAAATAAATAGCAAAGTAGTCTCTCTCTACTGCATGACGCACAAGCAAAAATGGCATAAATCATCTTTAAGATGTCCATGGGGAAAGTGCTTTCAGAGCTCTGTTTGCCTATCAGTCCACAAATGAGAGTTTAATCTTTGCATGTCAAAGGTAACAAGCAGGACACAGGAAAGGTTTGTTAAAAGTCATTATTAGTTTGCTTCAGATCTGAACAGTAACCTGCTTCTCGGAAATCTGTCGAATGAAGGCCCAGCTGTTTCATTTCAAGGCTAAAGGAACTGTACCTGAACACGGCGTTACTAACTCCTCCGTTTACACTCAATGCATCTGCGGCTCGCTGTTGCGGCAGGGCAAAGCCAACCTTCCCGGTCTCAGCGTGCCCAGATGTCTTTTACTTATAAACTGAAATCTGAATTTTATCAGCATCTAGTACTTGGTTTAGAGACAGTTACACCATCTAAATTGCTCTTTTTTTTTTTTTCTAAATTACTCCTGTGTGGTCTCAACCTTAACTGCACGCTGATGTGATTTGTATCTTGTAAACTGTCAGAAGACTGATGTTTTATTGCGGATGTGATGGCTGCAATGAATGTGTGACTCATTACCACATCTTTTATTGATGGGGCTGGGGGTTACACTGTAGGACATGAGCAGAGGAAGAAAGACGATTTGCAAGTTAAACTCTGTGCAAACAATAGCATCTTGCAGGAGGCTACAGCCATGAATTAGTTGCCTCTCAGGGGGATTGGTCTTTTACAATCATGTTCTCACTGTTTTAGCATTTTTCAGTCTTCAGTCTGATTTTCTTTCTTAGTCACAGTCAATTCTCTTTCTCTTTGCCCAGCCATGTTCTCATTGTTGTATGCCAAAATGAAACCACTTAAATACAAAACACACAGTGGTAGGCAGTTCACTATTTGTCTCTCCTTGAAAGCCCTTTCACATCAAGTCAGTCAATGCAGAAGTAAATTACTGCTCCTGAATCTCTCTTCTCCAAACACCTAGCTATCCTGATTTTCTCACCTATTTTGGTTTTTTTCCCCAGCTTTCTAAATAAAATCAACATCCAGGCACTAACTCTGGTCAAACTCTCATATAACATGCATTACTTTCCTTCTGTGAAATAAAAATAAACAAACCTACAGCTTGATGAAGACCAAGGGCTTGACAAAGTCCATTCATTTCTCATTAAGTAACAAGATCTTTCTCAGCTCCCCATAAAGCCACCCTCCCTTAAATTTCCACACACCAAAGCAGCAATGAGTGAACAGAGCCGTGTAGACCTATGGTTTAATTTGGCAACCTACGGCTATCTCGGGTGAGGCTTCATGCAGTGTCTCCAAGAGGAGAAAGGGCTCCAGGTAATTTTAAACTCTCCATGCTCCCTCCCAACACTGAGCTGATCCGGGCACTGTAGGATACCTGAGAGTCAATTAGAGAAGTTGCAGCTCTGGGCTTTGGCTAAAAAGAATTGTTCATGAGAGATTTTTGTCAGGAGCTGTTGCAGCAGTGTGTGAGAGACAAAAAGCAAATTGGAAGGGATCGAGGGTGGGATAGAAGAAGAACTGGAGACTGCACTTGTAAGCACTGTGTTTATTGAGCTGAGAGAGAAAAAAAATGGGATTAATTGGAGAGTGTTGCAAGCTGCTCTCCAGAAAAGAGTGAGGAATGAGAATTATCCAGGGCAGACGGGAAGGCACCTTTATTAAAGGTAAACCGTAACATCATCTGCAACAATTGTATCATGGGCGACAGCTGTAACAGAGCAAATAATCATCTTACCAACCTGCTGGGAAGACAGGATGAGATGCATCATGGTAGACATGTTGCAGTTTCTCTTTGTTTTACTTTCTCCAGTTACCATCCGTTTTGTTTACTCTTTTATTGACATATTGCAGATTGGAATCAGGGTAAAGTTAGCACATCTTTCATTAACTGGTCATAGGTAACCTCTTGGGGAGAGTGAAAGAGATGTGACTTCAATAAAGACATCAAACCAAAAATATTTTTTTCCTTCATTAATTTTTTCTATCATTTCAGCAAGATTTGCAGTCGATGACTCCACTTGATCTTGTTCCTATTTATACATCTACCTCTTCCTACCTAGGATTAAGAAATATTACCTAAAATAAAGTTGTAATGTTACTGTGAGGAAAATGTCCACATATAAATGTGTCAGTATATGCGTGAGTGTGCATGATTTGCAAATATAGGCTGCAGGAAAGGGAGGGTTCTAAAAGAGTCAAACCTTGAGGTCCAACGAGTGTTCATCTAGAAGGGAACAAAGTAAGTACCTTGCATGCTCCCGCAGATAAGCACCCCTGTGTTTCAGGAATGTGTGTTGGCAATGTTTGTGAAGTAACTTCCCCTTCAAGTCCCTTTCAGGTGACAAGTGGGACTGATGCCACTTTTCTTAATCTGTGATGGCCATCACTAATTGTTGGCAACAAAAGATATCTGCACATTTCCGTATTTTGAATCCAGCAAGAAACTAAACTGTGATAAAGACACACAGCTCTTTAAAAATAACAATATTGAATTTTGCCCTTTTTTAATTGTTTATTGATTATTTTATCTTGAGGTTACTGATACACTTAATTTTTTATTAGCGTACTTTTGAAAAGTTGTGAGGAACTTTGCATAGCTGATTTTCCATTGCATAGGTGGAGTCTAGATAAATCCATAAATAATTTGTCAGCATATGCCAGCGTCCATAAAAGATCACAAAATACCTCAACTAAATAATAAGCATACTGAATATCTCCAGTAACTGAGTTGCTAGTAGCATGCAGAGAACTCCAAAGGCTATAGTTAAAAAGCAGAATGAGCAAGTTTTATGTAGAGGCACTCATAAAAAATACGGAGGAGAAGACGACAACATCATTTAACATCAATTACTTTAGCTATGCCTGAATGAGCACGCAGAGCTAACCACCCGAGGTCATTGCTAGTTTTAAGCATGTTCTGACATCACTGTTCAGTCTGTTCAATGTGTTGCTACAATCAGCTTGATTTTGGGAAAAAAACGGTTTGCAGGGTACCTTCAGCAGCTGTGGCTGAGTTAACAGCTCATTGACATAGTGGCACAACAGAGGTTCTCTTCCAGGACAATGAGATACTCTCCACTACTTCTGCAAAATTAAAAACAAAAGTAAAAAACATAGCACTCGGGAATCTCTAAGCATAATCTCTCTCAGCATTTCCTGTGGAAACAGCTATTCTAATAAAGACTATCATCCTATCAGTTGAGGGTATGTGGCAGATTAAACACGTTTCAGAAACACACTGGGAGCCCACTGAAACCCAACCAGTCTATAAATGACATGTAACCTCCTATTTTTTTCTGATGCTGCAAATGTACCTCTCTAAAAGCTTTCTAAAGAACTATTATTTTAACCTACAATGGGTTTTTACTGCGGTTAGCTTCCACAAACACTGCACAAAGAAAGAATAAATCCATTATACTAGGTTTTTTATGCTTTTGTCCTTTGATGAGCTTGGAGAGGGGAAAAAGAGAAAGAAATATCTCCCACAGGCAGCAAGTATACCTAACAAGTGTGCTTGTGTTCCTCTAACAGGAACAATTCATTCTCAATTTTAATGATATTTACTTCTTATGTGCACTGTTATTCTCACAATTTTATAACAGATTTCAACACTTAGAGCAATGTGACCACAAGTCCTTACCAGTGTACAAAACCCATGCATGAGAAAATTTTAATTATTCCACAGCTTCCCTTGCTGAATGGCATCACATTGAGCCATGTTTTATTCAACAACCACAAGCCTGACTTTTAAAAAAAAAATCTTCCCTGCTGTTTAAAACAGCAAAAAGAGACCTTATGGCAGTTATTTGCTCTATAAAAAGTAGCTCTGGGGAGACTTTGCCCCAGAGTAAAACAAGAGCGTCTTCATGGAAGTCAGTGCAGACATTGTAGCAGAAAGCTGTTGCAAACCTGTATTCAGAAGTAGGATGATAATGTCAAGTGCTTTCTGCTGCAGAGGATCCAGCTTTTCTTTACAGAATAGAAATCTTTTCTGGAAAACATTCTGTGATTTTTATGGTTAGTGATCTCTACACCCACATGCATTTCACCTTGTACACTACACTGTCTCGTATGGTTGCATACACTTGGGTTTCCTCTTCTTATGAACGTGTCCAAAGGCTTCTGTGGCAAAGGTTTCATTGCAAAAAAGCTCAGCATCATCTGAACAAGTTAATTTGTTAAATGTACTATGGTAGGTCAAACAACGAATATGGACTTTGTACAATTTTGCAATAATGCGCTGAGAAATGCAACAGTGAGAGAAAACAGTTCATCTCTACCAGGCTGAATGGCTGAGGATGGATCTCTGATCTGAGAATGCAGCTAAGCACCAAAAAAATGTGTCTTAAGGAGTCACAGCTCTACCCTGCTTATGTCTCAAAGCTTGCTAATGGCATAATTGTATTTAGATTATTACTGTCCTATGTGTGCAATAAATCCATACCCTTGCAATCACCCCTGACAGACTTAATCAGTTGTACAGGCAAAGGCTAAGGAAGACAGACACAAGATGTGCTTCTGATGCTTCTGTACGTCGAAGGGTAAGAAGACAGGGAAGGTGGGAAGTAGAGAAGACTTACTTTGATCCTTTGTTGTTTCTGTGTGTGTGCACTGTGTGAAAGTCATAATCTGTTGATTAGAAACTATGAGAAGAATTGACATTCAAGGATGAAAAATTATTCTATGCAAATTTTCGTATTCACCATTCAGGATGTATCTAGGAGAAAAATTAATTGTGCCTAATTACTACCTGCAGAGTCATGGCTGTGCATCTTATCAGAGTTAATAGCAACCACAGACGGACAATCAAGAATAAAATCTGGCCAGCAGTCAGGATGAGAACCTGTGGAGAAATTATGTTTACCATATCACAGGCAATACAGTAGGGTTAAAACCAGCAACCTTCATCAATAATTTAGCCACCAGGCAGATTCAATTCTGCATCAGAAACCTCCAGCAGGAAAAATCAAATTCATACTCTATTCTGGCATTCAACAATGTTTACTGCTTTATTAGAAATGGCTATTGCTCTTTCATGTCACACTCATGAATGTGTCTTTCATAAGGAATAAACTGGAAAAGCCACCAGGTGGTAACAAATTTCTGGTCATTAGTGCTGACTAAGGCTGAATTTTAAACCACAAATTTCCTTAGCTCCTTCAGTTCCAATATAAATTTGCAACAATCCTTGCATCGTATCCAAGAAGCTCAGAGTATGTAGCGCTCTCGGTTTTAATGTTTAGGGGTTTTGTTTATTTTCTGGAGATGCTCTTCTGTTGGCACCATGAGTAGTCTGCCTCAGCAGGCTCTACTAATACAGTTGAAAAGTGCTTTGGTTTACCAAGGAAAACCAAAGTCCCTTACCAGCACTTTTTAGAGCATCTCATCCAAGTAACTGGTAAATTGCTGAAAGAAACAATGTTCATATAGCCACCAGCTGTTGGTGGATTATCCAGTGGGATGTACAGTACTGGACATGGCTGGTGTTCGTGCAGATATTATGAGCTGCGTGAACTTGGTTTTGGAGCAAAATAGTCAGGCAGGGACCATGCTGTTGATACATTAATGTACTTTCTGGAGGGTTATTGATTACATGATTAGTTTAACTTTTGTACAGATTTCTTTAGCCTAATAACTGTGTGATTATGTTTAACAGCCTACTCTCATAGTTCTTAGGCTATACTTGCCTCAATGCTAACCAAGAGGCCTCATGAAATCAAAACAAAGAAGAGTTAAGAGCAAGGACTGAGAAATTAATGAGTACAGAGGAGATATCTTAACCTTGAGAACAGAAATATCCTAGCAGGAGTGCTCAAACAAGGATGATAAGAAAGAATCGCTTGGCTGAACAACTGAAGGGGCAAACATCCAAGGAGAAGAAACTATCCTCAGGAGACCCATGACGATAAAAGGGACAAAGGAGTAGGGGGCTGACTCCCCAAACGACCACCGACGACCACCCGAGACCCCCATGCATGCATAGTGTAGTTTTTCAACGCCAGCATTATGTAAATGTAGTAGATAGGCAGGGAGGTGGAGATTTCTCAGAAAATATGTGAATATCCATGTTTTTAAGATCTATAAAGGATGAACTTTTGTTTCAGGGTATGCACATTAGGTGGAGCGATCCCCCGTGCATCCAGCGCTGCAATCAAGAATGCCTGCTTTCTAAAACTTCAAACTAAGTGTTAGAGGGTTTTCTTGACAACTTTTTCGGTAACACTGTAGCACTGCACAAAGTTGACATGGGTCTGGGTATGTTAGAGAGGACAGAATAGAGATACCAAGTTAGCTCCACTGCAGAAACATTTCATTCGTGTTCCAGCTCTTGCATTTGATCTTTTTGTTTTTTCCTTTATGCTGTTACGTCTTCTGGCCTCGAGGGACAAACCAAGACCTGGGGTTTTGTAAGTGATTCCAGTAGGGAGAAGTCAGTGAAGTAGTTAGCCATCATCTGTACAACTTTTTATTTACAAGAATGCCCAAACAGAAAGAAAAAAATTGTCTAAGTTTCCAGTTTCTCCCTTACGTACGTAACATGGAGCTAACTATGCTACTTGCAACCTGTCCAGCTCACTTATTTTAACTTTCCCATTTCCAGGACCAAAGCAGATGACACACATGTCTCCACTCTGCTGGCTACAAGAGCCAGGAAAGTAGTAACTAATTCAGCTTCTTCCTTCTTCTGAGAATTGCCTACCAGCAGTGTATGATTCAAGGGCCTTATCCTGGCAGAGAGGCAAAGTCCAGGGAAAGATTTTCATCGTACCTGATTAGGGCCCCTCTTGGGCTACTGAAAATTATTCACTGAACAGCTTAGAAACGAATAATGTGTGACAGTCAGGCTGCTCATCAGCAGCTGCAGGGCAGCAGTCCATCACCAAGCAGCTTCCCTGATGTGATTAGCCCTGATTAGGCACCTCCCTAAGCTTCGGCAGCTCGCTGGTTCAGTGCCAGGATGGGGTCTCTCTCTCTCTCCTTCTCCACCCTTGCACTTCAGGATGCTGTTGCCAGGGCAACCTTTTCTACTGAGGTTTTAGGTTCAAATTCCAACATTTACCTGTTCAGTGTTCGTAACGCCTTGTTATTTTCTCTCCCTTCACTCCTCCTTCAGTAGGCTTCTCTCAGCTGTGGAAAATAACTTCAGTCAGCAACAAAGCTTCAGCCTGTTCATCTCACGTCTGGTGATTCATACCCTCAAACTCCATCACTCCCACCCTTACAGCTGATCCCAGCCACACTGGGTTATTTTGTGCTCTTTGTGGCACTGGGACAGTTTGGAAACACGCTGGATTTTAACACAAACACAGGCATTACAGACATGAAAAGCTATGAAAAGTATACGGGCTATGAAAAGGCATTTGAGCTTTGGACAAAAAAGCCCAAGGCAACCGGGATCCTGTGGAACAGATGTGATGTTCTACTTCATGCAAAACTTGGTGATTGAATCAGGGATCTTTGGGGTAGTTTTGTAATTTTGTGTGTTCGCAGTGATGTACAACATCCTACTTTCCTGGAAGTCAGGTGGACTGAACACTGAAGGGGGTTTTCCCACTCTTTCAATCTGGTACCTCAATGCTGTACATTCTTGTCATGACCACGCACAGGCACTATAGAATATGTATTGTGATTTTTCCCTTTATCATTTAGTGTTATTCTCTCATTCTCACACCCTGTCTTGCCAAAATAATACAGAGACCCAGCTCATCCACACATATCACTTACATTTCCAAGCTGCCTTGCACTACCTCTGCTTGGGGCAGAAATGTATGCCCTGGTACTTCATAAAACTATCTTAAATGAAGGCTCTACTCATTTCAACAAAATTGAATCCAACCCATAATGAGATAACCTAGTCTGCCGAGAAATTAATGCATTTTAAATGGTCAAACTGCATCTAAAACCTGCTTATTCTAAAGAAGGCTTGTTCCTGACCTTAACTAAATAATTCATACCTGTATAGTAATTCACAACTATAATTGCAGCCTAGAACCTCTGAAAGTGCTTATTCCAGAATGGATATCTGAGGCTTATTCTCAAGCCCAGAAGCAATCACATTTATTATGTTTTGCAACTGGCAATCACAGACACAAGAATTAAAATCTGCTTTGAAGAAAAACCCTTTCCAGCTTCACCTGTTTGTCTTGGAGATCAAATTTTTAAAGGGGGAGAAAGAGGAATGACATAAGCGAGACATCTGTGTTGGGCATGTTTCAGGCTTGGGAACCACAGTGAAGGAGCAGTTCAAAATGTATAACACTGCTCAATTAAGGAGTGGAAGAAAAGAATGTGCCCATAGGTTTTAAAATGTCATGACATTTTTGTACAGAAAGAAAAATAAGAAGAGGATGTCCAGAAAGGTCTCTGTTTTCACTTTCAGGCAAAATTGCAGCAGACCTTACAAATTTAGACAACTAAATATTTAATGACATTGCTGATCAAAGTTTTTACCAAAGGCTGAAAAAGGACTGGAAGGTGTTTTTGTCTTGTCCCTTTGTGATACATAAATTTCAGCCCCGCATTAAATACATTTTAGAAAGAGCATTACATTGTGAACCTGGTCAATGGAGGCTATGAGTCTTGATTGGTAGCGTACTCTGTTCCCCAGTGGCACTGGCTGCCTTTTTACATTGAATTTCTAAGCCATCCTTTATTGCAGAATATATCCATGAAAGCATTCAGTGGTGCAGACAATAACAAAGCACAAACAAAGGGTGTTTGTATTTTAAGCCATACATTGTAGATACAGAAAAGATGACCTTAAACTACTTATCAGGGTAGGAAATGGCAATAAACAATATTCAGGTTTACTTGTTTGACATTTTGTGTTTAGGGAATTGTTTGCCTGGGGAAAGAGGTGGGGGAGAATCCAGTGTATCCTGGTCACTGGCTGGCCTTAGTTTGGGGTTTTGGAAGGGTGACACACAGCACAGCAAGCCAGCCATTGTATGCATTTGGAAAATGTCGACTCAAATTCCCACTGAAAGCTTTAAAAATAGAAATATTGCAGAAGCTAAGACTGCTCAGTAAAGGCTATTTTTCTTGAGCCTCTAGAAAGCTCTAAGAAAAAAGTGCCTAAGTTATTCTTTTCCTCTGCTAAAGCCCACACTTTACCCAATTTAGGCCATGTTGTTGCCTTGAGCACAGTCGGTGAAGGCAACCCCCCTTCATGTCTGGCCAGTGCCATCAAAATTGAGCATAAGTCACAAATAACTAAGAAGGCTTGTATAAAAGAAATAATAGACATGGTTACCAGGTTTCTCCTGTTATGGATACAATCCCCAGGACCTCAGAGTCAGGTGATGAGTCCTTCAAAGGGTATTTTTCCTTTGTGTTTCTATAAGAGAGGAATTATTTCACTCCATTTTGGTTTCCTTAGCACCCAAGGTGATCAGGAGAAGAAATGCTGTTTCCTTCCAGAGTCTGCCCACTGGCACAGCACATTGCTGGCAAGATGCCCCTGAGGTTTGCTGACAGAAGAGGAAAAAAAGAGAAAAAATGGGGAAACTGGGATTTCTGAAGACAGGTGAGCTTCAGATGAGCTTCTCTGTGCCTTCCACCCAAGAAGAGAAACAAAACTGAATAGTGGTGAGAAGAAAAAAAAAAAGAGACAAAATCAGTGCTGGGAGGGAAAAGGATACGATGAAGGCTGAGACCTGCAGAAGGAAGGAGGGCTGGATATTACACAGGGCTAAACGTAGAGGGTACAAAAACCTGCATGCTGAGGAGGGAGCTGCCTGAACTGCGCAACAGGGGCTCGAAGGAGAAAGGTAAGGCTGAAGTCTACTCTGCTGCCAGCAGTCTTGCTCCCTTATGGAAGGAGTCATCAGCCTAACCCTATAAGGGAGGGGGCTCCCCCACCTCCAGAAAATGCTCTTTCCACTTGCTGGGAGCACTGAATCCAGTTCTGTGTTTGTCTGGGGAGATTTATTCCTGCCTTTCCAACCATGAAATGGAAGTTTCAACAAGGCTGTATGGTTGTGATCCTCCCAGCCTACTAGTTCCACTTTGTACAATTTACTTTAACAGGTGCTGGACTAACTGTTGGAAAGAATAATCTGTGCAATAGGGTAGAGATTACACCAGTCACCCAGCTCCAATTTCTAGTCCACAGGCCAATGAATATCCCAGAAAAAAAAAAGAAAGAAAAAAGAAAAACTCAAACTATTTTAAAACAGCACTTGTTTCTTGGCTGAGGAGGACTGGATCCAAAAGAAAGGACCAAAACCAAGAATTCTTCATGCTGTTCTCAGATTAGAGAGAAGGATCTACCCTATAGAGAGTACTCATCCCAGAAGACTGTGGCAACTTGCAGAAAAGTTCCAGGTTCTTCCAGCACAAGGATGCAGAAACTTTGTTGTTTGCTATACCCAGTGGCGAAAAAAAAGGATTTTCAGAGTTCCCATCTGCTTGACAACAAGCATAAACTAAAAGACGGGTCCCCCAAACTCCAGAGTCCTAGGAAGTAAGCCAGGTGCTCCCTTCAGTACTTCATATCAAAGGTGTTCCCCATGCTCATCTCTACTTTCCC
>NW_010517403.1:24737-27109 GCF_000687285.1 Phaethon lepturus
AGATGTGGGGGTGGGCACCCACATTTTCCTCCTGGGAATCAGAGTCAGGCCAGGTCAATACCCAAAGCCATCAGCCAAAAAGTGTTCCCAGATCAAAAAGATATCCCTGTTTTTTCACCAGAAAAGACTGGCCTGATTTAAGCACCAAACTTCAGAAGAAGATTCACAAATAAAAGCAGAAAATAAAAACTGCAGAGGAGCTTTGTCTACCCCAAATGTGAACACCAAGTCCAGTCTGACACAAAACTCCTCCGATTCAAGGAAGCCTGATCTTCTAAATCAGGAGAGAGAATTTTTCAGTCACTGAGTTCCTTTGTAGATCGAGCATTTATGTCCCTGTGGTGTTCTGTGGAAGGAAATCAGCAGATGCAGACATGTATGAGGTGAATTCACCCCTCAGCAGAGACACAATCTCTCCAAAGCACCTCACAAGGTATCAGGAAGGGATATTTCTTATCACCAACACCAGCAGCAGAGTTTTCTGCAACTTTATAAAATGAACACTGAATTTCCTGCAAACCATAACGGGGGGAGAGTTATTATGAAGTGAAGCAACAGGTACAAGTAGCAGACAGAAAATCACAATTACAGCAGTGGGGTACCGATTATTTTTCCTTGCTAGCAACAAACTCTTGATTACTTTCACTAAATATAGCAAAAATGTTGAGACTAACTGATTTCTAACTTGGGTGAATGCAGACACTGTCTCCCACCAGGGTGAGGGTGGCTGAAGACAGATATGGTACCGTTTACAATATGGCACTGGGCATCGCTGGCTCTGGCTCAAATTATTCAAACCAGTGCCATCTACTGGGTCCAGCTGCAGGATGGGGCCTCTCCCAAAGATCTGTTAGTTGTTTTTGGTTCCTGTTCATAATTAACTTCGGTGTTTTGATAGACGAGGCGGCAGCTGATGAATGCCAAAGATTTTAGAAGTACCCTTTGCATTTCATTAAAATGCCTTACAAAATGTTTTCTAAAGGTAAAACTGCTCTCAGTTTCTTTAGATTTTTTAAATTGTGAGGGAGACAAGAGATTTTACTTCCTTTTTAATTGATACTCTCCAGTGCAATAAAAGCTCAATCAGTAAAGCACTTAAGCAAATGCTCACCTTTAAGCATCTAAGTGGCTTCTCTGATGGTAGCAGAAATAATTGCATTTCCTCAAAGTCCTGTAGAGCAAGACATGAGATCAAGGCGAAAAAGAAAAAGAACATGCTTATAAAAGTATCTGTCTCTTATTTACCAAGAAATCACCCCGATGTATCTAGATTCAGAACTGTGGATGAAAAAAAAGCAATGAGAAGAGTATATGAAGCAAAAATTTATTTTTTATGTGAAGAAAATATATATTGTAAATTTACTCCACATCTTGAATTACAAGTAATAGAAAATGGATCATTTAAAGTCATTAGCAAGTTAATATTCAGCAGTTCAAAAATTCTGATATTATCTTTTTAAATTATTTATAGACTTTACACAATTGATGCTTATAGCCTCAAACCCTTCCTGGACTTTTTAATATATTAAAAATCCTTCTCTACTTGTGCGTCTAAGAACATGAAGAGCATTAATAATACTAATTCTACAACCTTTATAGCAGCTCTAGTTTTACACTTGAAAAACTCAGACAGAAAGAATGTCTAAAGCTAGAATTTAAGCTTATCAATCTTGGGTGACCAGCCTGAGCTACCTATGGAATCTGTCTCAGATATAAAAGATGTTTGCCTTATCACTTTATGGACTGTACAAAGAAGCTGAAGAGAAAATAGTTTTCTAAAGAAAAATAAAAGACCTCTAGTGAAATTACCATGGTGGTTTTTTTTAAATAAATTTTTTTTAGAACAACTTGTAATTAAATTGTGGACTTCAGTGCTACATTTTGTTAAGGATCTCAAAAGTATAAAAATATGTTCCAAAAGGACTATCTAAATTCATGGATGATAACTCCATCAACAAGCTGTAGTGTTATCCTCTTGTGTTTCAGAACAGCCTTTTTATAGTCTTATGTATATTCAAAGCACATTTTCAATCAGCTCCTGCATCCATTGTGAGCGTGCTCAGCACCACCACAAATCTATCCCTAGGTCTTTCATACTGTTCTCCAGGCAATGTGATACACTCTATTAGTGGCCAGCTGTGATCATTTTGTCTTGCCGCTTACTGCCACATCTAGAGAAAGATTTTGAGCACCCATGCGCTGTGGGATCACCTCTGTGGGCAGACGGGGACTCTCAGAAGAGCCAGTGAGCTCCTTCAGAGCAGTGGAAGTCACTTAAACCCCTGGTATCCAGTCTTTGCCAGCACGTTTGCCTAAACCCCACTAGTATGGGATTTCCTTATGTCGTGGTTTAGCCCCAGCAGGCAACTAAG
>NW_010517404.1:0-204 GCF_000687285.1 Phaethon lepturus
AAAGGAAAAAAAAAAAGAAAAAGAAAAAAAGCATTTGCAGCCAAGAGAAAAGGGCTTAAGTCCTCCCAGCGCAGTTGGATGGGCTGCAGCCGTCCCCGACCAGCGGCCACCCCTGCCGGGGGGATGCCCCGCTCACCCCCCACCCTCTGCTGGCCCTTCTCCCTCCCCAGACAAGGGATGGGGAGGGGGCAGCAGCTGCAGGCC
>NW_010517404.1:288-1110 GCF_000687285.1 Phaethon lepturus
GGCCGGTGTGACGGCCCCTGCCTCCTCTACCTGCTGAGGACATTTTATTCCCTTTATTTATTCTAGCACTAAGAAGTGGGATGTTTATACCCTCTGCAGTTGGGAACCCAAACAGAATATAGTGTTCTGCACTGGAGGCAGTTATTTATGGCTCGTGGCTAAAGCTGATAACGCTTCCTCCAGAGACCTGCCTGCATTGTGCAATAAAGCAATTGCACATTATAGATTAATAGGCATTTCATCTGGACAGCTGGATCAGGGGCTGGACACTGCCAGAGCTCAGCAGCAGAGCCCGGGGCTGAACATGGCCCCCGGGGGCTTTGCGAGGGCAGGAGGGTGCTGCGCTTCCTCCTGCCCGGGACGGGCATGGGCTCGCCAAGGCTTTCAAAGCGCTGGAGCCAGGCCAAAACCATTGGCCTTAATTCATTAGTCAACTCAATTTCGCTGGCTTTGCAAATAAGGACTTCGTCTGAGATGGGGAAACGGAGCAGAGCAGCTATTGTGCCCCCGGAGCAGGCAGAAAGGGCCCTTTGAGAGGACACTCTGCCGGAATAAAAGTCACTTTTATCCCAGAATAATTAGCGTGCTCCGAGTACACTAATTATTCCAGCATAAAGGGACTTTTATTCCCGAGCAGCACGTCCACATGGGGAGCTGCTCTGGATTCTGGTCCACTTGCCCGTGTGAATGCAGCCCCCACGCCAGGGACGACCCGGCCAGCCCTCACTTGCGGGGACCGTGGGCGTAGAGACCCACCGGCCACCTTGGGGTGGCCACCCCTGCGGGTCCCAACCAGGGCGCACACGGGGGAGTCCCACCCCA
>NW_010517405.1:0-686 GCF_000687285.1 Phaethon lepturus
AGTTGTTAAGAAAATCAACAACGAAAAGGCGAACCCCGAAGAATGCTACTAAAAGTCAGCGGAACAGCGAGTAAGGGGAAAGACGAGACCGAAACGTCTAGAAGCGGGAGGGGCCGAAGCACCAAGCACTGTCTAACCACAGCGCCGAGCCGCCCTCAGAGCGCCGTCTCGAGCACGCAAACACCCCCTCCCCCCAACACAACCTTGCTTCTTTCCCCGTCCCTGGCCTCCTTCACCCAAACCATCAATCCCCCTTACGAGGAAGGCCTCCGCACGCCGCACCATACCTGCTATAATCCGCGGAGCCGCCTGACATGTTCCGAACACGAGCTCTATCCTCAACTGAAAAGGCAAGCGCTCCTCCGCGCCCGCTTTATATATCCGCCCCGCAGCCGGACTCGTTTCGCTCTGCTCTGCGCATGGATATACGCTTCACGCCACAGAGAAAAAAGCACGAATACGCCCGGATTGAGCCCCCTTCCCAAGAGATTCCCGTCACCTCACTGTTTGAGATCCTCTGAAGGGGGTGTCTGAGCCAGCCGGGGCGACGAGGTCAGGGAAGCATGGAACTACTTTTTTTCTCAGAGCGCGGAAGGATATTGCACCATTGCGTGACAACGCCTCTCTCTTCCTCCCCCCACCCCGCGCCGAGCTCGCTCCTTGCGCACGGGGTTTCCCGCTCTGGC
>NW_010517406.1:0-930 GCF_000687285.1 Phaethon lepturus
ATCCCCCGTCCCCAGGGTGCCGTGTCCTCGGTCCCCCGGCTGCACGCATCCTCCGTCCCCGGGGTGCCGTGTCCTCGGTCCCCCGGGTGCACACATCCCCCATCCTCAGGGTGCTGTGTTCTCGGTCCCCTGGGTGCACGCACCCCCTGTCCCCGGGGTGCCGTGTCCTCGGTCCCCCGGGTGCACACATCCCCCATCCTCAGGGTGCTGTGTTCTCGGTCCCCTGGGTGCACGCACCCCCTGTCCCCGGGGTGCCGTGTCCTCGGTCCCCCGGGTGCACACATCCCCCATCCTCAGGGTGCTGTGTTCTCGGTCCCCTGGGTGCACGCACCCCCTGTCCCCGGGGTGCCGTGTCCTCGGTCCCCCGGGTGCACACATCCCCCATCCTCAGGGTGCTGTGTTCTCGGTCCCCTGGGTGCACGCACCCCCTGTCCCCGGGGTGCCGTGTCCTCGGTCCCCCGGGTGCACACATCCCCCATCCTCAGGGTGCTGTGTTCTCGGTCCCCTGGGTGCACGCACCCCCTGTCCCCGGGGTGCCGTGTCCTGGCATGCGCCCATCCGTGGCGCGTTTGGAGAGCTCTGATGCCCACGCAGATGCTGGGCTGGGGTTAGCCCAGGGCCCTCGGTGGGGATTGAGACACCCCACCGCCTGCCGCGCGGGGACCCAGGAAACAGCCGAGCCGAAGCAGACGTGGGCTTCGATGCTGGCAGGTCCAGGAGGGCAAGGCCAGAGCGATGCAAACGCCATCAGAAGAGATGCAAAGTCCCACCCTGGTTTCCTCTGGAGCCCCGCTCCATCTCTCGGAGGGTTCATTCCCAGGAGAAGTCCTCCAGCCACGACCATGAGCGGTGGCACCGGCTGCTGCGGCTCAGCGGCACCCGCAGGCTGGGCGCCGGCGCAGCGGATGCAGTCTGAAATAAAGAAAGAAA
>NW_010517406.1:1082-1432 GCF_000687285.1 Phaethon lepturus
CCCCCCCAGGCTGGACGTGCCATCTGCACGACGTGCCGTGGCTCTGTCCTGCTCCTCTCTCAGCTCTCCGATGTAAAAAGAAAAAAAGAAAATGTCTGGAAAACCTCAGGGTGGGTTTCAGAGCCCCGATCCCAGCCGACCGAGGCTGGGAAGAAACGCTCTCCCACAGCTCGGGCGCGCTCCTGGAGCTCCCAGGGCAGCTCGCAGAAGGCTGGCTGTATTTTTTAAGACAAGCTTGGAATTCCTGCTCTACAAATCCAAACGCTCACCTTTGCGAGCAACAAGAAAAATGGGTGTCGAGAGGAAAAAAGTCATAACATGTCCCCAGGGGAGCGGGGACTCAGCCCCTC
>NW_010517407.1:0-3465 GCF_000687285.1 Phaethon lepturus
GACGCCGAGGGAGCGCGGCACCGTGTTTCCGCTCACCCAGGCGCCACTTTGGTTCTTTCTTGTAGCACCCATTTCTCCGAGTAAACGGTTTTTCTGAGCGTCCAGTAAACCAGCGGTACTGACAGCCTTGACCAGATCTAAACGAGAGCAGGGACCGTACTTTGGGGTCACCCTGCTTTGGGCAGCCGCGCTCCCCCGCTCCGGGGGCAGCACCCGCGGTGCGCCGGGATTAAAGGCCGAACCTTGATCTCGCAGGGGGTAACGTGGCGTGTGCGGCTCGCCAAAATCCACCCCGAAAAAGCGCTGGGGGTGCAGGCTGAGTACCCCCCCCCCTGCCGATGTGGGCCTCGGGGGGGCTGGAGGTGCCGGCTGGGAGCCTGGCCCCCTCCTGGGGAGCCTTCGACCTGCTCGCACGGACCCTCCACGGGTCGAAGGCTCAGATGAGATTATTTTCACATAGATAAAGGTGTAAAACACACTGATCTCTCCAGCCGCATTTGATGCCTCTTACCACATTGTGCAGCACGTGATGGCGTGCACGGTGAGCTAAAGAGGCTGAAGGGAAAAGCGAAGGCTTTCGCACGCGTACCTTGCTTTCAAGCCTAAAATACTGAGCATAAGAAAATCATGAAGAATATTTCCCTTTGTCCTCCTTGTTCGCACAAAGCTCATTGTGAATGAACGGACGAGACGCTGTTATTCCTTGAAGCGTTTGTAAAAGGCTCGGCAGCACCCAGCGAGCGGCTGGTACCCCAGGCATCCTCTCTAGTACCATAAAGCAACTGGAGAGGCAGAAATCAAGTCAAATGGAGTAAATCAGTCCAAAACATCTGGTTATAAGGAAAAGTCACTCCAATGACCAACTATTCTCCCATTACACAGACCATGGCAGAGCAAAGTCTGCCCAATGTGCCTCTTCCAGGTCATTTGTGAAGTTGGTTCCATTCACTAAAATCAGGAAGGACCAGCTTCTCCAGCTGAAGGTAAATGATCGCATTTAGGTGACATGCCAGCCAGGAGATCAATGCTTAAATGGATGCAATTACTTATTGGACGTAAACACTATTGAATAAATCTAAATAAACTCTAATTATTTATACAGCGTATTCCTAATGCTGGTTGAATGTTGACTCTTTCCAACTTTAAAATAGAACTGAAGCCATGCAGGGTAAATGATTTAATGCCTCTGCAGATAAAATTAGCATGTGTAATATGTATATACAAATATACATAATATATGTAATTATAGGTATTGGTGTTTGACAGAGTTGTCTAGCCAAATGGAAAGAGTAATTACTGACGACACCTTGCTACTACCTGCTAGAGAGGTACGGATGTTTAAAGTCACTGGGATAAGAAAATGGCAGTTGGTGTTTGGGGAAGGGAGTTATTGCCCCACATTCCCCTTCTGCTGAGCGGATCTGACAGCCACCTTCTCCATCTCGTCCATCCGTCTAAAGAAGAGTTGGGGCAAAGCACCGTGTATAAACTGCAGCTGCTGCAGCGTATTCACACCACCTTCTCTAGGTCATTTTTGGCATCCAGTGAAGGTGTAACTCAGGAAACGAGGCGGCTTTGGTCCTCTGGGGCACCTCCGAGGCCCCAGTGCTGCGCCCGCCTGGGTCCCCGTCCGCACCCCCACCCAGGTGCTGAGGCAGAGCCTGGGCTGCGTTTATCCGCGCTGCTCTGCCGGGCTCTCGCTCGGCCCACAGGTCCCTCTGCACGGGGACTTGCGCTGCAGACCCTGGAGTCGCGGTCAGATAACCAAGCCCGAGAAAGACTTACCTGCCGCTACTGCCCTCCCTTCTCCATCCCAACCCCTGGCAGGTGGCACACAAGCAGCAGCAAGGTAAATGTCCTCCATTTCATGACCCGTCTGGGCTTCAGGCTGGAGACTTTTAGGGTGGGAAAGGCAAGAATTAGTCCTTGCGCTGGGTCTTGCTGCAGGGGAGATACCACGCAATCGCTTGTGCGGCTGATGCATGTGATGTGCAACTGCACATACTAAATGCATTTGTTTTCCAGTTCTCTCACGGCACGGGCAGGCACAGCTTGGGACTGAGTTTATATGAGCTTAATGAAGTCCTGAAAGTTTGCAGAACCTCTGTCATTCTGCTGTTATGACGGAGGGAAGAGGAAGGAGGTGATGTCCCACCAGCTGCTTTACCGCGCCGCCAGGTCGTCGGCGTGAGTCTCGAAGCGTCCCCTCAGGGCCATCGTGCCGAGCACCAGCCTGGGAGAGGCACGGGGGCAGGTCCCTGCTGCCATTAATGCTCAGAGACCCTTAACACAAAGGCATGTTCATTAATGGTCAATTAGCTGCTCTCAACGACCCGGAGACAGAAACCCAGCCATCCCCAGCAACCTCCCCATGCCTGCCCCCGCGGGGGCGAGGGAAATGACTTGGCGGTCGTGATGTTCACCGGGAAACGATCCCCGTGAGGTCCTCAAGCGCGACAGCCGGCCGCCATGCGGCGGCGTTTCGGGGGCTGCTTTTCCCCCTGCAGCTCAGGGGTTATTTGGGTCTCGATGCATCAAGCCGAGGGCTGAACAAGGAACTTGCTCTTCTGCGGCTCTCCTGGCATCAGCGAGCGTGCTCAGCCCTTCGAGAAAAATCAAGCCGTTAATTCAAGCACCTCATTTTAGGCAATGTTTGAACTTTCCGTCCCTTTGGGAGGAGAGGGCTGAGCACTGTGCCTGATGAGGAGGTCAGAGAGCAGCCAGAGCTGACGTGCCGAAGGTCAAAACCAGCACCAGCCGGCAGCATCTGCCGGGGAGCGGAAGGCCCTTGCTCAGAGCCGTGCCTGGGACAACGCCACCGCCCCAGAGCACTTCAGCTATTCCCTACCAAGTTTAACTACTCGCTGGCCTGATAACCTGGAGCACAAGTTTTGTTTTTGCAAATAGTATTTGCAAATCAAAAATTTGCAAAAGCTACAGCAGTGCCCAGAGACACGCAGTCGTACCAAGCTGTTGCTGCACGTGAGAAACGAAAGGCGCCCGGAGATGACCACACGGAAGCAGGCGAGGCGGAAAGGCGCGGGGTCCTTCGGCACTGGTGGATACTGGAATCTCCCCCTGGGGAGATGGGGAGCCCTGGGAAGGGCCTCCGGCAGCCCCTGACTCCTCTGGCCGGGGGAGGCGAGGGGCCGGGCAGCTCTGGCACGGCTGGGATGAAACCACTCAAACCAGTCGCTCCGGCATCCCGCCTGGGACTGACAGGAAACGCTCCCCCCGACCGCGGGGAGGCAAGAGCACAAAGCCGGGAGGGGACGTGCCCTTCCCTGCGCGGCGATGGCAGCCGTGCAGCAGCTGCAGCGAGGGTTTCCAGGCGAGGCGCACACGCCAGCAGCCCGTTCAGCCCCTAAATGATGCTTTTCCCCCTTTTGCATTGTTGATGCGCAGCCGTCCTCACACAACGATAAGGACAAGGTGTTTCTCGCTTCACTTCTCGGCCGGAGAACA
>NW_010517408.1:0-656 GCF_000687285.1 Phaethon lepturus
TCCCTTCCCACCCAAACCCGTCTGTGATTCTATATGCTTGAAGAGACCATCTCTATTCAGAGAAACTTCCAGGAGAAGAGCGAAGATGGGAAAAGTCTGGAAGAAGGCGCTTACCCCAGTCTGGCAAATGGAGAAACTGAGGCATGGACCTCTGACCAGCCATCATCGTGGACAGAGGAGCTTTGAGGCCTCCCCGGCTCGCTGGCGGGCGGAGGGGGTGTTTTATGGGGTGGACCGAGCACCGGAGAGCCCGCGAGGCAGATCTGAAAGGCCGCTGCGGGGGGCCAGGCTTTGCGCAAAGCAGCGCAGCGGTAGAAGCGGAGGCAACTGGAAGGGGAAACTCACCTCCAGCGCGGGAACGGGAGCAGTTTGGTGCTCTCTGTCTTCGCCGTTGGAGCCAAGGGTGTTTCCTGAGTGTCCGCGAGTCATTCCCAGTGGGGTCTGTCCTCCAGCCCCTCTTGTGCAGCGGTTCTTGGGGGTTGTGTGTGTAACCAGCACCCTGAGCCCCTCCGGGCGAGCTGGCGTCGCTGACACTCGATGCACCGACAGCCTCCGTCCTCCCGGCTCTCTGCAGCAACGGGGGTCTCCACCGGTGCTGGCGTGGCCAGCACAGACCCCTTTCCTGGCACCCCAGGCTCCAGCCCGCCCCGTCCGCC
>NW_010517408.1:792-1183 GCF_000687285.1 Phaethon lepturus
TGGAAACAGGCAAACAAACAGCCCGGCGCCACGCTTGGCCACTGGCCTCCATCACGCCGCAGCCTGGAATTAATGGTGAGGATGGAAAAGCCCATTCGGCTGCTTGGCCTCTCCTGCCTGGGACAAAACTGAGATGAGGTTGGTTTTTTGGGTTTTTTTTTTACACCACATTTTTCCTTTCATGTTAATCTATTCATTTCCAGCCTCCCCTGCCTTTTACGTCCAAACCCCATTAGGAAAACTCCCGACGTTCCTCCGCCCACGTGCCCGGAGATGCTGCAGGACCAGCTCGGATTAGCAGCGCCCGCAAACCTCTGCCGCGCGGGTGCTCCGGCTTCACCCCGCGTTGCCCGCCCACCCCTCCCCGCTGCCGTTTTGGGGACTCCCGTCC
>NW_010517408.1:1358-3101 GCF_000687285.1 Phaethon lepturus
AATCCCGCGTGCCCCTCGCTCGGGCGGTCTGCGCCAGGCTCTGACCACAGCTTCGTGCAACGTCCTGCTCTCATTTCTGCAACTGAGCCCGTTTCTTTTTCTCCTTTAATCTGCGGGACTACCCCAGCACTTCCGTTCCGCGCTATTTTGAGTACCTTTTCTTTTTTTTTTTTTAATTCTGCTTTTCGCAGCACTAAAGCGGGGTAAAGCCAGGCAGCCAGCCCACGTCCCTCTCCTCTCCCACCCCAGCAGAAAAGCTGAGCGGGGCTGGGAGGGAGAGGTGGTAGTAAATAGCAGAAAACACCCCTCTTGCAGAAAGCTCTGTAAAGGGAAATGAATGAAAAGCAGCTGCTGACGCACCCGTCTGGGCTCCCGGTGTCTGGCCGGCGCAGCTTCCCCCCGTTGACGGGTTACGGGGAGCGATGGCTCGTCCCCAGGGAATACGAGGGGGTGCAGAGGAGCGAAGGTGCTCGGCTGCCAGCGGCTCCCACCGCCCGGACCCTGCCTTGTGTCCCCTCCCGGCGCCCAGCGACGCTGTGAGAAGGCGGGTTCCCTGCGCGGGAGCTGCTCCGAGCAGCATTCCGCTGTGGGAGGGACCCAGGGGATGCTCCACACGCCAAGTGCATGGGGAGTGTGAGTCAGGCCTCAGGAATGGGAGATAAATCGCCCTAAACGCTGTTGCTTTTCCCTTCGGATCCTGCTCTCCGAGGTTTTTAGCGTTGCTCGGTCAGGCTTCAAGCTGCCTCTGCAGCGGCAAGGGTTGCAGATTGAGGAGGAAAGAAAGGAAGAATTGACATTTCTGTACCCCTGTGATTCAGAGCCGAAAGAAGCAAACGCTGTACTTTGGATGAGAAAATGTGTGGGAGGTTTCTCGCAGCATGTGATGAAACTGAGGAGCTCGTTGCTGTAAGATCCAGGGTGTCCAAAAGGACAAACAAGCTCAAGAAAGGGTTGAGACGGTGTTTTTGGAGGACTAGGGAGTTTATGAAACATCTCTGGCATAAGAAGACCTCGAGCTGCTGGTAGCTGGACGTGCTGGGCTAGATTTCCTTCAGCCAGCGTGTGAGACGGGTCATCCGCTCCGCTGCTGGGTGGCCACAGATGCCGGCACCTGGAGACGTGACCACTTCTCCAGGGAGCTGCCAAGGAGTGACGGAAGGAGCCATCGCCGGCTGCGAGATGGTGGCACCCACCCAAGGAAACGGGGCTGCCGGGGAGGTGGGGACGCTGTCTGGAAACACGGGGCGCGTCCGCTCTGTCCCGTCCGTGCCCGAGGATGCCAGGAGCGGCGTGCCGAGGCTGGCGCGCACTGAGGCTCATGGGCCATCCCTGTTCTCTCCCTGGTTCTCCTCTTTAAAGGCAGTAAAAAGGCGTGTGAATATCTGCACAATGGGTGTCCTGGCACCGCCCCAGCCCAGGTACTTTGTCCCTGGCCCCATCCCTTCCCCAGGGCTGCAGGAGCGAGGGAGGGATGCCCAGAGGCTGCTCCCTGGTACAGGGCAGCCTGGCCCTGCACAGTCCCCGATAAACGGTGATTTTTAACCCCTGTAGCTGCTCACAGGAGCAAAGGCGCCGGGCTGGACGTCGTGTACGTGGGCAAAATGTAGCAGCAGGCGAGGTCACCTTAGGGGTAAGATTGGTTCATCCTGACACCATCCCTGGAGATATTTGTCTTGTGGGATCCTAAAAGCCCCAAGCAATAGAGACCTTGGAGCACGTGGCTGCTTTACGGTAGGAGCAGCA
>NW_010517409.1:0-489 GCF_000687285.1 Phaethon lepturus
AGCCCCAGTGCTCCCCCTGACAGCAGCAGAGGTTTATCGGGGTCCCTTGGGTCCCCCCTTGTCTGCCGGGACCATCAGCCCAGCCCACTGTGGGAACCTGCACCCCCGGGAGCACCCCGGGGCTCCACTGGGGTGACAAGGCCCCCAGCTACATTAATCTGATGCTCATTAACTGGGATTGCCCGTGCAGGGCAGTGATGGGTGCCTGGGGGATGAAACGTGGTTTGGAGCCGATTCCCCCCGCCTGGGAAGCAGCCGGCCCAGGGGGGACACAGCAGCAGTGGAGCCCCAGGAAAGTGTCCTGGGTGACCCACAGTGAGGGTCCCTGTGGGGTCCGGGGGCAGGGAGGTTTCCAGCAGAGCAGGAGTTGGGGAAACTGGAAAGGTCAAGGTTATAAAAACGTGGTAGCAGCTCCTGGGGGCTGCGATCACACCCTCCTCCATGCACCTGGTGGCACGTGGTGTGCCAACAGCGCTGACACCTTGTCAC
>NW_010517409.1:662-1256 GCF_000687285.1 Phaethon lepturus
CTGGGCCGGGCGGGGGCGGGCCCCGGGGGCCGGGAGCAGCCAGAGGACGGGAGTGATGTGCAGACCAGAAACTACAGCCCGGAAACGTGGAGCAGCATCTCATGGCGCAGAATAAGCTGAGCCCCCACGTCTCTTCATCCTCTTCCTCCCTGCCTCCTCTTTCCGGTGCCATCCTGGCACCCAGCTGGCTCCTTCACAGCTCGGGGCTCCCCGTCCCTTGGTGGTCTGGGCTCTGCTGTGGAGGTTTCCAGCGAAGACACGGAGCTGTGGACGCCTGTGTGCCACCAGCCTTTGCAGTGGGAATGGCACCGGTGGGGTGAGGCTCCCCGGCAGCGGGGTGCAGCTCCCCAGCAGTGGGGTGCAGCCGGAGCTGGGGGCGCCCTGCAGCTGCGTCACCCTCCCACGGGTCCCGTGCACACCTGGAGAGGGTAAACTGAGGCACCGCTGACACAGCCACTGCCCGTGGTGGTGCTGGGGGACACAGCAAGGCCACCGCACCACCCTCCCTCAGGCCATGGTCTGGGGGTCCACCCTGCCCCTCAGGGGCCTGGGGACTGTGGGGACCTGGGGGGGCGTTGCATGTGGGTGCTAGTG
>NW_010517409.1:1379-1656 GCF_000687285.1 Phaethon lepturus
AGCTGGGAGCGGGGATCCTAGGGCAAAGAACCCAGGAGCTGGGGCCTGCGAGCTGGGATTCCTGAAGTGGGCACCCCAGGAGCCAGGATCATAGAGATGAGGTGGGAGAGGGGGTCCCAGAAATCAGGATGCAGCTGGAGACAATGCCAGGAACAGGGTCCTGGGAGCAGGGATGCTGGAGGAGATCCCAGGAGCAGGGTCCCGGGAGCAGGGGTGCCAGAGGAGACCCCAGGAGTGGGGTCCTGGGAGCAGGGTCCCGGGAGTGGGGAAGGATCCG
>NW_010517410.1:0-244 GCF_000687285.1 Phaethon lepturus
CGCGCCGCGCGGCTGCGTGGTGTCCCCGCTGTCGCTAACTGACCGCATCTTCTCCCCAAAGCCGTTCACGGGGTTTTCTGAATTAACGCTCCACATCGAGCAAACCCAGAAGCCGCAGCCGGCTCTGTTAAAGCGAACTAGACTTTCCCTTTCATCCCTAAACCTCTTCTTTCGCTCCTCATTGCTTTTACTTCCAGCTTGTGGGGACACGCCGCCCTGACAACATCATCGGCGAAGGGAAGTG
>NW_010517410.1:294-670 GCF_000687285.1 Phaethon lepturus
GGCGTGACAGGGTCGGGCACTCGGTCACGCTCCGCTCCCGGCTCTCACTCGATTTTCCCACCATGAGTCCCTTGTTTCTGACATGAAAACGCAGCTGTATCCCGACGACTCAGGGCCTGCTCAGAAACCTGCTGCAGCCCCCGGAAAGGTTGGCACTGCCTTCAGCACGCTCCGGATCGGGGCTCTACCGGAGCCCTGTCCTGCAGGGAGCCGTCAGGTCCCTGCCCTGCGCAAAGCTCCTGCTTGCTCTCCCTGCCCCACGGAAGTCACAGCCATCGCAACCCGCTCCGAAGCGCGTTGCCGTTCGGAAAACAATAGCAACGCGCTCTGCCCTCCGGGTGTGCCAGCAGCCGCTGGCGACAGCCTAGCAGCCCCC
>NW_010517410.1:783-1040 GCF_000687285.1 Phaethon lepturus
TTCCCCGGTCCGGCCGTGTCCACGCCTCGGGATGCTCCCCCGGCACAGCGGGGAAGAGGGCATCTGCCTAAGCTCCAGTGGCCAACAACTGGTATTAGCTTAAGAGAAATTTTCATAAGGAAATCTGAGGCGGCAGCGAAAGAAATAAAGCAGGAGCCTTTGAACAGAGCAAATCGACGGGGATGTTCATAGAGCAGGTGGCACTTAAACGCCAGCACCGGAGTCCGTCGGTGCTGGCGGCCACACCTGATCTCCTG
>NW_010517410.1:1131-1487 GCF_000687285.1 Phaethon lepturus
AGATGCAGGCACCGAGCTGGGGCAGCCAGTCCAGGAAAACTGCGGACATTCCTCGCCCAAACGGTACCTAAGTGATTGCGCTCTCTCCCCAAAGGCAGGTCCCTGACACAGCCGGGCACCGATTCCCAACTTGCTCGTGGCCACCGGGCCGTCCTGTGGTTTGAAGAAGGCTCGGACATCTTTCCAGCTCCTCTCCAAAGAGACGACCAACATCCGCCAGCATTTACCACCAAGGCATCACTACCCATCCTAGGAAGCATCGGCAGAGAGCTGCCTTCTCACCGGGGAAGCCAAATTCCTCTCTACCCTACCCCGGGGCTCTGCCCTCCATCCCAGCAGGGAAGGAAAGACCCAAC
>NW_010517410.1:1517-2037 GCF_000687285.1 Phaethon lepturus
TTGGAGGGTGCTGATTAAGGGACACGATCCGGCAAACCCCCCTGCTCGCGGCGTGCCGGCAGAGCCCTGCGCCTCAATCAGCGCCCGTGTACGAATTCAATCAGCGCTAATCTAACACAATGCAGCACCTGCGCCCCGGCTGATTTCTAGTGTTCTTCAATCAAACGCAGGAGAAGAAACACGGAGTTTATTGCTGGCAGTGCTAGCAGACCCGAACAGTCGAGAACCTGGAGCCCTCTACGCCTTCGGTGGGCTTTTTGGGATGGGTTTTTGCCTTGCTACTGCTTTTTCTCCTTTTTTTTTTTTTTCCTTCCACAACTGCTTTTTCTATTATTTTTTTTTTTCCACCTTCTCAGGTAGGGAGAGACAGAAATAACCGTTTCACTGTCACAGTTGGCCATGTAGTTAAGTACCGGTAACTAACACATGGCAATACGAGGCTCCGACCGCTACGATTCAGCCATCCTGATGGGACTGGTGACCGTCTCCGTCTCGGCTGGGGGAGGGGGGCGCCTTTCAC
>NW_010517410.1:2063-3334 GCF_000687285.1 Phaethon lepturus
TGACCCTCTCCGGCGCGGCGGGGCAAGGGGCCGCTTTCAACCCGGGAGAGAGCGGCCACGGCTCCGGCAAGCATCCCGCAGTGGCAAAAAAAACCCAAAAAAGGATGTTGGCAGCCCGATTAAAACAGGGGCTGGGACGCGCCTGCGACAAAAGGAGCTCCTGTACAGCCGGAGCAAACCGATCATACATCTGACCCTGGTTTGCAAGGAGGGAAAATTTGGTCTGAAGCAGCCCCAGCGCAGGACAGGGCGGTCACGCAGCAAGGCGGATGGCAGAAGGGCATGCGGGTGACAGCCACGAAACGGGTCCCTGGGGGAAACGACGGCACATAGGGCGCGTTGGATGGAGACCTGGCCAGGTCTCCGTTGCATGTGGTCCTCACCCTCTCGGTCGGTCTGTCCGGCCGCACCACCCTCCCCGATCGGAGCCAGGGTGGAGGCAAACCTTTTCTCCCGACCCCCCGTTAATTGCCACCGAAAATATATTTGTCATGAGATGCCCGCTCCTATCTGTGCGGCTCTTAAGGGTAATGGAGAGGTTTCAGTCTTTGGAGAATAAGTCTCAGGCTCTTGGCTGCTTGCCCGGGAGGATTATTTTACATCAGGTTGAGTTCTGTAGTAATTATCTTCAAAACAGCTGGACTGCTGGATAAACTCGCTGTATCTTAATGCACAATACAAGAGCAAATATGGAGAATTAAACTGCAATTTCAGACGGGCCTGGCAGATAGGGGGGAAAACCACTCGCCGCTGTTTCAGAGGCCAAGGCTCGGGGCTTCTCGCACGTTCGGGGTGGGGAGGTATTCTCTCCTTTGAAATCGATTCAGACTTCCCCAGAGACCGAGCAGAGGGGCAAAGGAGATTCCAGATGAAGATGTTTCGCCCCCAAGCTCTCAGTGGAGAAAAGAAAAGCACCATTTTCCTGACCCTCACGGATGAAAAATGAAGCGGTATTTGATCCCGGCCGGAAAGCTTGGCGTTTCGCACAGCCCCGAGCCTTCGATAAAAGCCAAACTTTCTAGGCACTCAGCTCCACGCCGCGCCCCTCACCGCGCCGCCGGGGATGTGCGAGGGGAAAATCAGCTCCCTCCGTCCGCACCCGACGCCTGGACGTCGCTTCCAGCGCCTCGGGTACTCCATCCCAGCAGGACGGAGGGACCAGCAGACGGACAAACCAAACCGACCCCCAAACAACTGGCCCGGACGCAAACACCCTCACCCCAATCACCAGGAGGAATTAAAAAGAAAAAAAACATCTTCCGTCAGGATGG
>NW_010517410.1:3407-3608 GCF_000687285.1 Phaethon lepturus
AAGGAGGAAAGTCCTCCGGATGGAGGCTGAAGCCGTATCTCATGGCGAACGCCGCGAACGCTCCTGCCAAACGCGCGGTCTGTAAATGACCTGGGTAAGCCATCGGCCCCGAGCACGTAATTGCCAATTTGCAGAAATTTCACCTGCGATTAGGCAAAATAAAACAACCCACCAGAGGAAATCCTCTGCTCGCCGCTCCTG
>NW_010517410.1:3676-4092 GCF_000687285.1 Phaethon lepturus
GCGGGGGTCCCACCGGCCCGCCCTGGGGGGGAGCCAGCCGGAGACCTCCCCGCCCGTACCCCCTTCTCCGAGCACCACCGAGGGCCGGGCGCCTGATCCCGGCCACCCCGTGGGGTGCCCGCGCGGCCGAACGACTTCGTGCAATTAGGGGGTTTATTTGTTTGAGTTGTACGTGAATATACCAAATTACATTATCAGATCATAGTCCTGCTTCTGATTTATTCCTTCTTTGTTCTTCAAGTCTTCGTACATCTAAGCAATTAACCTCTCAAAGAGCTGGAGAACACATAATTATCCTCATTTGTCTAAACGTCACCAAGATGGCTGCCTTTCAATTAACCTTCTGGGAATGGAGGGAAGTTGGAGTGATACAGTGATCATTTCCAACTTCAGCGTAGGCTTTTTTTTTCCCCCCC
>NW_010517410.1:4230-4523 GCF_000687285.1 Phaethon lepturus
TTTAATTGAAATATTCAGATGATAAAATATAGCCAGATAACTGTTACTGCAGGTAGTGGGATCAAGAGGGGGCTTGCAGTCGAAAAAGAAGTCAAATGAGGTACAGTAATATTATATCAATACGTGGCACTTCCATCTAAAAATATCAAAGCACTTTGTGCTTATTAATGACGGGAGCCTTTCGCACCCCCCTGCCGGGCTGCAGGCGAGGGCTTACAGCGCTGCTACTGACGGGGAAACTGAGGCAGGGGACAGTCTCCGGCGCCTGGGGGACCGGGAGCTCGCAGAACCGA
>NW_010517410.1:4669-5148 GCF_000687285.1 Phaethon lepturus
AGGGCGCCTCACGGGAGCGTCTCCTCTGCGGCCGGTCCCCCCTCGCCCCGGGAGAAGGCTGCTCCGTAAGGAAGTTAGCACGGGAGACGCGGTCACGGCCGAGCTACTGTTGTTTATTTTAATAATAGCATCTGCCACGCCGAGCGAGCGGGGGATTTGTTCCCACCCGTTGCCTTGCTAATAAATACGCATCGCTTCCACCCGAGAGTGCCAGGTCAAACTTTGCACCCGCATTAAGCAAGGCCCCGGTGTCGTCTGGCACACACAAGTAATATTTATACACACCCACGCACACAAACAGACACGGAAACCAACCAAACAAACTCCAAAGTTCGCCGCATCCCCTCCCCGACAAGCGTGGCGTCTCGACTCCCCTCGGCGCCACGGCTTCGCTCCCAGCGTGAAATCGAGCCCTCCAAAAAGCAATTTTGGCTCCGGCACCTCGCCGAGCTCCGCTTTCTCCTCCCGCCCCGGCGGAG
>NW_010517410.1:5306-5680 GCF_000687285.1 Phaethon lepturus
TGGCGCCGAGCGGGGCGGAGAGGACGTGGGAGAGGGAAGAGATCCCTCTCAGGGACTCCATAAACCCACGGCTCTCCCGGTGCGTTCATCTGCAGAGATGAAGCGAGGGTAACACAATAGCCACCGAGTTTATTCTCGGCACAGGCTGACGGTGACATAATTAAAATGCAAGCCGGAGTCGAGGTACCTATCGATAAATCTTTGCGAAAGCCTATACCTGGCGCGGGGAGTTAAGACCGAGGGGGAGGCACGGATAAAGGCTCTGCTTTATGGACGGCCATTTTAATGTTTCTTTTGAGTAATGGGCCTTGCAAATTAGCACCCCGGCGGCCTGAAATACATATTTTTCCAAGGACATGCAGGCTCCCGATCCG
>NW_010517411.1:0-257 GCF_000687285.1 Phaethon lepturus
TGATGGCCGAAACACTGTAACTGTAGAGGACTTGAAAGAAAACTGTATTTTTAAAAAAGTGAGAGAAGGGAGGGAGCAAACAGGGGGAGAAGGTGGCGGGGAGGGGGACTTCAGCCTCACCAGAAGGGAGAGGGGGGAACGGGAAGAGGAGAAGAGAAAGAAACCTCTCCACCCTGTGGATCCACAGCAATCTCTAAAATGCGGCTATTTAGGGGACAGGCAGCGGCGGTACCCAGGGGGAGCCTTCCCCCTTCCCC
>NW_010517411.1:323-15536 GCF_000687285.1 Phaethon lepturus
AGCCCTCAGCAGCTGAGGAGCACAGCACCCGAATACTGAAACAGTTTGGGGGGGTTCAGTTAAAAAATACCCGCACAGGTTAATGAGGAGACGTTAAAAAAAGGCTTTTTGGAAATAGCCTTGCACTGGTGTGGAGGGCAAACGGTGGGAATGTGTGCACTTGCTTTGGGCCTGTTTAAGATTTGCTGTGTAAATGTCGGTGAGGCGTATGAGGCCAGATCCAAGTTAACATCTTGAGACCGGTGGGAATTAGACACCTAAACACTTCAGTCTCAAAATCTCTGGCTCTCGTTGGTCTCATCTCTTTACCTTTAGTTCTCTGAGCAGCTCCATTAATACTGACAGTAGTAAAGTTAAACACATTCCTAAATATTTGCAGGATCAGGATGTAAGTGACTCAGAGCAGCCGCAGTTTCTTATTAGGTGTTTGTATAGTGCCTGGCATCTGGGCCCCATCTCAGTTAGAATTACTGTAATTCAAGCCCTAGTAATTACAAAAATAGGCTAAATACTGAATTATAACAGTTTTCTGTCAGATTCTCTTCTGTTGGTTAAATATTTTTTAAAGTCCTTTAATTCGAGATGCCCAGCTGACAAGTGTATAGTTTTGGTCAGAGCGCGTTGCTTTCTCAGTGGTGTGCCTTAACTGAGGGAGAAGCTGTACATGCGGCTGCGCTCGTCTTTACTCCCACATGGTAAAGATGATACCTGTAGGCCACTGAGAGAGCTAGAGGCATTTCTCCCCGCTCTGCTGTTAGTAAAGACTCTGCTATCTCTAGATAGTTTCCTTTTGCAAATAGTTATTCTTTTCTGTAATGGAGGATGGGAAAAAGAATGTCCTACTGAAAACTAAGAGAAATTCAAGCTTTAGGCATTTAGGCATTCAATCAAGATCCATAGTCCATACAAAAGGGTCTTGCCTTTAACTTCCACTAAACTTCAAGTCATCATATACACTCCATGCCTTGTAACTGAGTTAAACTCTGTTATTTATGACACACTTTTGGGGCTAGGAATGTTAGTAACCCGTACCGGTGCACAAAATAATGGTGGTCAGAGAACATGCAGGATCCTATTTCGTGTTTCCTGCATGCCAGCTGCAATATTGTTCCTCTGAACAAGTCTTTCCTGCCTCGGGATCCAGGTGGGGAAGGACCTGTCAGCCCCAGAGAGTATCATAGGCTCTGTCCATCTCTGCTGGTTTTTTTGGGTGAAAACAAGAGGGTTTAGTTCACAAGTAGCATAGGCCAGTGAGTAGCTAGACCTTTCATCTGAAAGTAGAGATGAAACCTATTATTTCCAACAGTTTGGTTTTGTGTAGTGTGGGTTGCTAACAAGAGTTGATGAGACTGCAGAGGAAGTAAAATGGCATCCACAAGGGCAAACGCTAATAGGAGATTTTTGCAAACCAGAAACCTTTGAGGGTTTTCTAAATCTTTTTCTTTTTTTTCCCATCAGGTTCAGAAAACAGCACTTATGCATAAATCCTTGTACTAGCCAGAATAGAGACATTGCTTGCTTGTGATCCTGTGTCAACCACTAGAAGCTTTAGGGGACTAATTTAACCTCTCTGCACCTCAGTTTCATCTTCACAGTGCAGAAACAGAAGCACTAGTTTAATCCTACATACTGTACAAAAGAGGTACAAGTGAACTGTAGAAATCTTGTTTTAGCAGATAAATTAATGGAGGAAGATATGATTTTGTTACAGAGCACATCAGTGAAGAAGCCATTTGATAATTTATTTTTAAGGAAAAGTAGGTAGTTCACAAAACTCAAGTCAGGTTTTCTAAGAGGGCTGGGTCCCTAACCCCGTGTTCGGCCTCCCTTGTGGATTCTCTGAAGTCTAATAAGGAGCAAGGTCATGCTGTGGCTTACCCAGGGTGTGGGCATTAATGGGATTTGCTTTTAGCCTGCAACCTGTTTTTCCATGCCAGCTGGAGCTTTGCTATCTTTGAGATCTCTGCTACCTTTGTCAAATTTATCTGAAATAGGCCAAAGGGTTCAGAAGTTGCTGGAGTATCTCATGTTGGTATAAGACTCATTTCCTTAGGAAATCAGGCTGAGAAAGCAGTTTGGTTCAGAGTACACTCACTCCTACATACATGCCATAATTCACTGTAGCCGTGAGCACCATTGTATAAATGAACACACATGCACATACGCTTCCTAATGCCTAGCGGAAGCAATAAGCAGAACCAATCATGTATATGTAATTGTGTTTATTTTTCACAAATGTCTTTTTAGAAAGGATTCTCTTAAACCAAACATTTGAGAAATGGCCCAAATTGGGATTTATCTCAATTATGTGTGTGGAGAATTATATGATAGACATTTTTTTCCAGGAGAAAAAACTGAAATGGCACATGGAGTTCATTAAAATTGAGCTAATGGTTTCAATCACGTTTCTAATAGTGTGGAATAGCTAGCCAGCAATGTGGGCTGGGAATAAATCTGTGATACCTGCTGAAACATATGTGCCTTTGTTTTCCCTCACCACGATGGGCAAACTGTCTGTTCCTGAAATCCTTTATTTTTACAAATGTGAACAAGGAGAAATGTGAATAAGGAGAAATGTGAATGAACAGGATGAATATACATGATAAGTCTATTCAAAATCTTGCTATAGATGGGTTCAGATAGATAAGGACAGAGAGGTCTGTACTTGCTGTAGGGTGGACAGTTTGTGTTTCTTTACAATGCAGACAGGGTTAGGGCAATGCAGGTCATATTTCTTTTATAAAGTGCCAACTTGCTCTTAGCCTCAAGCAGACAAAAAGCAGAGCGCCACAACTTAACTTATTAATACAGTTGGTGCTAACGTTTGCTTTAAGGTAATCCTTATTTTCCCAACGCTTACAATCATTTTTTTAAAAGCATACGTCAGACAAACAGTTTTTGCTATTTCGGTTGTCTTTGGCGCCGAGAGGTTTTTCTTAATGCGGGGGCAGGGAGCAGCTGCCCCACATACAGCCCCCTTTTTTGTCTTTTTTGTGCTTGATAACCTTGGCAAATGCGGCTTTCTATTTTGCTTCCCCAGTGCTCCCCAGCAGCAAACCTTCGGAGTCCCTTCCCAATTCATTTGCTCGGGAGCCAGAGAAGCGCTTTTCATCCAGGGTTGTGGATTTAACTTCAGCCTTGAGAGGGCAGCCCAGGGCAGCGGACAGCCCGCGCGGCAGCCGCCTGCATCAGCCCTGAAACCTCCTCTTGGGTGAGGTTTGCACCCGCTTGTCGTGCTTTATTCTAAGCCCTTTCCCAGGCGGCCTTATGGATTCGCGGCATTATTCTCGGCACGGTGTGCTTCTGCAAGGCGATACCCCGGGGCGGCCCTCTTGCGCCGACGTAACGGCGCGACAAAAATCGCAAGGTGACGGCTGTGGAGCTGCCGGACGGGCTGTTGCGGGAGATCCGTAGGAGAGAAAAAGGAAGCACCTTTGCTGTGCTGTGCTTCTGCATGACAGAAACTTATCTATAGGTGTGGGCACAACACTTTTATTTTTGGAAGGAAAACCCACAAATTATTCCTTCAAGAATTAATATCAGACCCTCTCGCTTGTTTAAGATTTAATTGTGATTAGTTCTACCGGTATGAAAAGGGGAAGATGGAGACGGTGAGTTCAGTGTGCCTGCCCCAAAACAAAACATGACTTGTTTAATTTCATTCTAAAATCCAACGAAAGTAGTTTAGATGCATATTGAAAGACCCATTGGCTTCCACCGGGCACACCACATAAGCAGTTGGCGTCCTATCTACTTCCCTCATCTTGCTTTTAATTCTCTCTTTTCCTTTGCTGTCCAATATCAACTTTCACATAACTCTGTATTGCCCCAGGCCTACATGATCAAATCACTTTTAATAAGAAAAAGTGAGTTGATTTATAAGAGAAACATTTCCTTGATGGGCACTGGGGAAAAAAAAAAAGCCCAAAGAATTTTCTTGATGATCCATTTCATTTCCTAGTTATTGTGCTTACAAGATAACCTTCCCCAAAATTCCTTGAGAAAATGCCCCACTAGCCTAATTGGGGAATTTCAGTTCCAGTTGAAATGATGCATTTCCTCCTGCTCAATCCCTCTCGCTGCAGTTTACAGCGATCTCTGAGCTTGCGTCTGATGGAAAAACTCAATGTTTGGGCTTCTGAGCTGGCCGGCCATGGCACTCAGTGCAGAGAAAATGCTGGAATGAAAAGATGCTTTTATATCACAGTTTTCCTTCTGTATTATGAGTGTGCTGCAGTGCCAGGAGGGAAAAGGAAGGTTTTACAATTGGGAGAGTGCAGTTTAGGGAAGAAAACTAACTGTCCTTGAAAATATCTCCTGGGTTGTATCACATGTGCTCATGGATGCCAGCAACTGGGAATGGAACAGCACCAGGGAAACAGGACAGATTTCAGAATATAAAAATGCTGAAGTGCTGTAGTACTGTGCCAAGGAAGCATGATAAAAATGCCTGACTGCACACCTAGCTGTAGCAGAGAAGAATGTAGACAAACCCATAAAGTCTGGACAATTCCCTGGGGAGCAGGGGAACTGCCTTCCTGGAACAGGCTTGTGCTGCTCTCTGGGCTGAAATCTGGCTCCAGGGCTGACCTCCTCCAGATGGTCCAGAAGAAGGCAAAAAAACCTCCCTGGAAAACAAAAAACTCAAGGAAGACTTTAAGGGATATTTTGCCAATAAAGGAGAATTCTTCATAATTGCCTTCAGTTAGTTACTGTCTTACACTCAAAGCAGGAAAGCTTAGTTCATTTCTAAAACACTTCTAATATGCAAGATACACAAGGATACAAGAATTTTGTGAGTTAGCTGCTCATGCATGCATATAAAGGGCATATATTGCATGTAAAAGCACTCATATGCAGAAACAAAATACATGCTTTTAAAAGCTAGTACAGCTTTATGTACAAAATAGAAAAAAGCTACAATGAGTAAGCGTGCATTGCCCTCGTATTTTACACCGATTCCCATTCCCGTCTTGCTCCGTTATGCTCCATTTGATATCCTTTGCCACTTTTTAACCCGGAGACATGCCCCCGCAGAGGTGGGTGTCTGTGTCAGACTTCCCCAGCAGTAGGACAATTATCTGTGGCACTGAGATTACAGCGTTAAATGTGCTCACAATTCCTCCTCCACACGACGGTCCAACCCTCGTCCTCGACGTTCGATGCCGGCCCCGCTGCGCTTGCCCGTGGCGGGAGCCTGGGGCAACCAGGCTGCCGGCAGCAAAATAAAAGCGCACAAGAAAACTCTTCCGCTACATACACGTCTGCAATACATTTTGTCTACTTTGCTGGCAGGGAGGCCAAATGATACCTTTCCTTTTAGGATTGCAAAATGAATCATACTTTCTGTCTTAGGAGTAATGTTTATGTGTCTCTGGGAATGTGATCCTTATTCCCTCTGTTGCAGACATGAGCCAGATGCTTTCCTGTAGTTCAGATACATGCAAGATACCTTCATTTCTCTTTTTCTTTTCCTCCCTCTGTCTTCCTTCTTTTTTGCTTTCCTCCTCTCACTTTTTCTTTTTCTCACTTGGGGGATGTGTATATGCGGTCCTCTCCAAACAAAAGGATTTTGCTCTTTTTCATAGAAAGATGGGGAAAGTTGTTGCATGAGTGGAAAAGCTCTTCGTTCCACAATTTTGAGTGGGGATTGCTGCCATGTTAGTGTCTCAAAATGTCCTTTAAATGCCATTGTACTCCCAAGGGAATGCCTTATGTGTTGGGAACTACAAATAGTGTTACCTGAAAGAGATCTGGCTTGTAGGGAGTCATAGGCACCTGCTGCCTGGGAAGCTACTACAAGTTGGATACAGTAAATCATTTGACTAATCTTGAGCTCCTTTCTGCTTAAGTCTGGGGAGAAGCAGACACCAAGGCAAGACTTTGGCATCAAGTCTAGGAGCAAAGCAGGGGACCACAGGAGAAAGCTGCTGCAGAGGGAGAAGAAGCAGAGGCAGTGTCTGTCCACCAGACGAGAAGAGGTCTCAGCCCGTCAGAAGTCTTACTGGTTTCTTTCCTGAGAATAAAGGCGAAGGAGTTTTAGGGAAAGGTCTCAAAAACAGCTGACTTTTTGTGGATGTTTGCAGCAAACTTTTACCCACATGAGGAGTCACACAGATGTGGTTGCTTACAAATGTAAAAATTCAACACAGATGGATTGGGGGGAGTCTAGCTCTCAGTGCTGCCTCCAAGACAAGAGCGGGCTGAGAAATGAAGACTGCTAGCTTATGTTTGATGAGGCAGAGACGAGGCAAAGAGAGAGAGCTGTAACATGATCAAAACAGTGAGGCTGGGGAATGATCTTTGGAGCAGCATTCTCAATCACCGTGAGCAGGGAAAACTGTGTTTGTCAGGAAGAGAGGAAAAGCTGTGGCTTCCGTGGTCTACTGTGCTTCATCCAGACCAGGACTGAACAAGCCTTTTAATCTATGCGGTACTCACTTCACTAGACAGATTTATATGTTGTATATGTGTTAGAGAAAGGTTCCTGAGCCAGTATTTGTTCTAAATCCTTCCCTTTTCATTTCGTTTTTACCGTGCTTACAAATGCCCATTAAAATAAGGATCTCATAGATCTGGTGGATACCCAAATATTACTGCCACCTTATGTCCTGATTTTGGCTGGGTTAGTGCTAATTTTCTTCCTAGTAGCTGGTATAGTGCTGTGTTTTGGATTTAGTATGAGAATAATGTTGATAACACACTGATGGTTTAGTTGTTGCTAAGTAGTGCTTATATTAAGTCAAGGACTTTTCAGCTTTGCCAGCGAGGAGGTGCACAAGAAGCTGGGAACGAGCACAGCCAGGACAGCTGACCCAGACTGGCCAAAGGGATATTCCATACCGTACAACAACGTGCTCAGTATATAAACTGGGGGGGAGTTAGCCGAGGGGTGTGGACTGCAGCTCGGGAACTGGCTGGGCACTGATTGGCGGGTGGTGAGTAATTTTATTGTACATCACTTGTTTTGTATATTCTACTACTATCATCACTACTAATATTAGTACTACTACTACTATTATTATTATTCCCTTCCTTTTCTGTCCTACTAAACTGTCTTTTTGTCAACCCATGAGGTTTGGGGTGGTTTTTTTTCAAATTTGTCTCTGCCATCCCACTGGGGGGAACGGGGAGTGAGTGAGTGGCTGTGTGGTGCTTAGTTGCCAGCTGAGGTTAAAGCACGACACCTTGTTACAGCTACAGAGGATGTGAGGAAACAGCAGACTCCTCATTCAGTTGGGTTCCTATAAATTTCTTCCTGTCACTGCTCAGCACTAAGGACATGCTGGCAGGGAAAGGTGTCCCCATGCCTGATTCTTTCAGCTGCCTGTTCTTGGTGGTCCCCTTGTGCTGTCTCCAGTGATTGGGTGGTCTTCAGGCGGGCCAGCGTAGACTGCTGGTCCACCTGAACCATTTGTAAGCAGCCATTCATGGTGTGGTTGCATGGGCACAAGAGCTGAGGTGGGAAGAGAGGATGGGAGGATGGATTTACCCCTTTTTCCATCAGCTTGGTCTGTGTTGGGTGGCTTTCCTTCACCCTATTGTTTATCTATTTCTGCTTTAAACACTTCTGATAATTGTAAATAGTGATGCTGAGATCCCAGGAGGGTTTCTGTGGTGAACCACAGTGACATGCAAAGTGAGATGGACTCTGAAGTGACAGAAGGGATTTGGAAATCTTACTGATGGTGCTGGAAGAGCCCTTGATGGGATAGCAAATATAGTTTAGCTAAATCAAATTATTTTCAGAATGGCATCCTGTCTCCCATATTTCAGTTGGGTGCTTTGTTTGCCTCCATCACGTAGCCACTCTCACATCACTGATGCTAGGTCAACCCAACACTCCTGCATTCCTCAGCTGCCCTTCTAGCTTTCTCTTAACTTGTTTGTTTGTTTGTTTGTTTGTTTGTTGAATCCTTTGTAACTCGTTGGAATTTTTGTGGTATTAAAATACTAAAAAATGAACAGTTTCCTAAG
The DNA here is from genome assembly GCF_000687285.1 of Phaethon lepturus. Lineage (NCBI taxonomy): Eukaryota > Metazoa > Chordata > Aves > Phaethontiformes > Phaethontidae > Phaethon > Phaethon lepturus. The sequence continues at coordinate 8,301 of NW_010517411.1, forward strand.
TTGAGCTTTACAGTAACTGTACATGAGACTTTGTGGCTCTGTGTTTTTGTAACCATGCAAATTATGGGTTCTTGCTTTTTTTTTTTATTTTACACCGTATTACACCACAATCTGTTAAATAATTTGTTCTCCACCAGCACTCCTAAAACATCATTGCTTTTCAAGACTGCATTTGCCTGTTGTTAAATAGCCATGCCTATGATACACCTACTTTTGCACATGGGTTAGAAAAATGCACAGAAACACATTATTTCTACGGTATCAATGTGTCTGCTAGTAAATTAATATACCATTCAACCTAAGAAGGATATTCATACCCTTATTGAAAGACAAACAAGTACAATGACATGTCCAGAGATCAACACTGTGCCTGATCTATGTAATATTTTTATTAATGGTATAAAATAAGTTATCTATAAGAAGCATTAATAGTACTGAATAACTCTCTCTAAGGTGAAAGAAATAGCCTGAAAGATTTAGGAAGGTGACAAAGAAACACTGGATGGTGATAATTTAATATACAAGACAGAAAATTATGTCTGGTTTTACATAATCTGCATCTCAGATATTTAATGACATAGATGGAGGTGAAAAATTGTAATACTCAGGTAAAAATGTACACACATTTTTTAATCCTTGTAAAAAAGGATTTATCACACAGGAGAGGATATTGATTTAGGATGATGAGCACCTTGTCTCAGAACCTCAGTCCTTCTAAAGAAGAGCCAACAAGTGTTCACAGGACAGTCAGTTCATTCTTGCCTTAGAAAGCAAGTGTTGTAGTTCCCTTCTGTATCTGTCTGAACAGGACATGAGTTGTTGGAGGCTTCACTTGAGTTCTCAGGTTGAGCTTCACTAGGTCTTCTAGGTCTTCTTTTCAAGTCTGGAACAGCCTGTCTGATCCCTGCTGCACATGACTCATAGCAAAATAAGATAGTTAAACAAGTATGCAGGACAAAGGAATGAAAAGAATGCACTTTTTCTGTGGCATTACATGCATTTTTGAGAAATAGTTGTTCAGCTGTTATATTTTAGATAAGAAAAAGAAATGAGTTTAAAATTTTATGTGCCTTAAGATAGAGTGGTAAACACACATGTTGTGGAGTGTCCCTGTTGTCTGGAGCTCACCGGCCCCTTATTACACTCATTTGTTCTGCGTGGCGAGGGCTGAGTTCCACAGTTTGCTGTTGGCAGCTGAGAGCTATTATTGGGCTGCAACATCTGTTTCAACAACAGTGGGTCCCTGGTCAGCAAAACTAATTAAAAAAGAAGTCCGGAGTCAAATACCATGACCTATCTGGTGTGTCTATGTGTAAACATGGTAACTACCGGAATAATGAAAACTTTAAAATGCGTAGGATAATTTATAAAAATATGACAAGTGATGAAAAGTCTCAGAACTGTTCTTCATATCACACACTTACGAACAGCACAGGCAAAGATTAGGATTCCTGTAAAAATTCCTGAAAATGCTTAAGCGAGTCGGGAACTTTTTATCCACATGGGTATTGGTCGTAAACTCACTGAGACCACTCAGCTGCACAGCCCTTCTCACGTGCGTAAGTATTTACAGAATTGGCTCCCAAGTTTCCTCAATACTCTGCCAGGGTTTTGTTAATTGGTAATAGTAGCTACAAGGGTGCTTGGGTGTACATTTAATGGCTCCAAACATTCATGGGATTCCTCCATTTCTCTCTTCAGTTCAAAATTTCAGTTGTCAAGACAAAAGTAACTAATGCTGGTGAGTTCCAGCGTGTTAAATACCTCCCTCTGACCTAGCGAGGAGGAGAGGAGTCGTGTTTATATTAGGCTGATGAAATGAAATTACTTGTTTGAGGAAAAGGCAATAGACAAAATATTCAGGACAGGAGGAGTAGGAAGCTGCCAGAACAGGGACTGCTTGGTTGTCAAAGTGACGACTGAGTTAACTCCAAAGCATCCTAATTTTTGTTTTTCTGAGATTTGCTGATTAATTCCAAACTTCTTAGAACTTAACTGAGGCTGAAAAGTGACCAAAAACTCCCTATTGCACACACATGGATAAAAAAAAGATCTATTTTCTTTCCTAAATATGAGTACATTTTGTGCTAAAAGTTCTGCTTAAAGGAAGCCCAGTCATAGTCCCTGCACGAGCTAGCTGGGAGGTGGGTCCAGATGAGAGAGTAGAGACAGGAAGTGCAGCAGAAAGTGCATTAGGAAGCGGCTGCTTTCTGACACAACAAATGGGCAGGAGATGGTAGAGCTTCCTTCCCTATCTCATCTTCAAAGTATGGACCATAAGCAACTAGTCCTTTTTCTAGCAAACAGAAAACACACGGAAGGAACCGTAGCTCTCAAGGTCACAATTTCTCACCTATACAGCTCCTAATGCTGCACAATATATCCCCTCTCCAGGTATATGGTACAGCTGCAGTCAAACCCATCATGACTATTAAATGAAGATATTAATGATTAATAGTGCCCCAGAGTAAATTTGTCTGTTCACAGTTCTTTTCTTTTTCAAACGTGTTTTGAACATTTCCAGCCAACAGGAAAATTGCTAATGGATTCTTGTGTCTGGTTTTAAAATATAAAAAATTGCTTTTATTTAGTTCTTTCCTGACAAACCTACGCCTGTCTATGTTTTCCCTTATTGCAGAATAACAGAATCCTTTCTTTTCAGGGGCAACAGGAACATTGAAATGGTGTACTGAAGATGGTACACCTGTGTAGCCAGTTGTTTTCCTCAATCTGTTCTTTCTTTAGAAATGATGGGAAATCAATGTTTCCCTAGAGATTTTTATTGCCAGTCTGTTTATCTGCCAGAACCAATTCAACAGCCATCTTAGATGGCTGAGAATTATCTTTACAGGGTGTTGAGATGAATGGTTTGTCAGACTTTCTGCCTAATGATTTTAACATGCTTTTATTCTCTCCATTGAATAGTAGGTTAGAAAAAAGTAAAATGCATATAATATGCCATTTTGGACTGTCAAACTTGCTGAAAATCCTAATTCAGTTATGAGACTATGCCCTTAAAAGCAGTGGGAAAAAAGTCATTAATTTTAATGTCTCATGTGTCCAAAATAATGACTAGATTATGCCTTTGTCATATTCAGATTATTTTTCAAGAAGAATACCATGAGGTCGAGGGAGGTGATTCTGCCCCTCTACTCTGCTCTGCTGAGACCCAACCTGCAGTACTGCGTCCAGCTCTGGGGCCCACAACATAAGAAGGACGTGGACCTGTTGGAGCAAGTCCAGAAGAGGGCCTTGAAGATCATCAGAGGGTTGGAGCACCTCTCCTATGAGGACAGGCTGAGAAAGCTGGGGTTGTTCAGCCTGGAGAAGAGAAGGCTCCAGGGAGACCTTCTTGCAGCCTTCCAGTACTTCAAGGAAGTCTGTAAGAAAGATGGGGACAGACTTTTTAGCAGGGCTTGTAGCACCAGGACAAGGGGTAATGGTTTTAAACTATAAGAGAGTAGATTCAGACTAGATAGAAGGAAGAAATTTTTCACCATGAGGGTGGTGAAACCCTGGGACAGGTTGCCCAGAGAGGTGGTAGATGCCCCATCCCTGGAAACATTCCAGGTCAGGCTGGACGGGGCTCTGAGCAACCTGATCTAGTTGAAGATGTCCCTGCTCACTGCAGAGGGGTTGGACTAGATGGTCTTTAAAGGTCCCTTCCAACCCAAAGATTCTGTGATTCTATGGTAACTCTTATGGTCTTTCACACAGGCTGACGCTATTTTGTATAAGAAAGAACAATATTCCTGTTGATGATTTTCTTAGAGTCACTGGCCAAATTTGGATTATCTACTGCTAATTCTGTTTGTTTAAACTTCAAATCTGTTTGTTTAAACTACAAATCCTGAACTGTCCTTTCTAACTATTTAACTTGCAATTGTGTCATGTAGTGTGTCAGAAGGCCGCAAGGTGATTGATCCACAGTTCCACATGTCCTTGGGCTTTTCCAGATTTTTTCCATCACCCGTGCAATCTCCTCCTAATGTTTCTTGGATATGCTTCAGATATAACACCATTCTATAAGAAATGAGTAATTGCATTATTTATCTTTTTACCATTCTTCCAGAAACCGCATCCATCAAAACCAGATACTAGGAGTATTTCTTAAAAGAATTGAAAGAGCTCAGAAAAAAAGACAAAGGAATAGAGAAACTATCAGCATTTACTTTGCTAGAAAAACGTCATGAAATTGAGACCCTGCTTATAATTATCAGGAGCCTGTTTCTCTGCTGTGCCTGAGTTCTAAAGAAAGCCCAGAAAAAACAATATGTATCAAGCTGAACTTTTTCATTTTAAACGTTGGACCTTCCCTCTCCTCTAGCAGATGTGGACCCCAGCTTTTCACCCATCCCTAATATAAAAGCTGCTACTGACTGAAAGAAGAGGTACTTTTGAGTCAGGTAATGCTGAATGGTGACCATATGTTCCCCATTTCTGTTTCACGCTGTGCTGTTTTCACTTCATGCCACTAAGCTTTTGGGGCACGATGTTGGTAATTGTCCTCTGCACAAAGACTGCAGCAAGGACGCCGGTGCCGGCAGACCGGAGGGTCTTTGGAGAGAGAGTGGGGTGAGGAAGGCAGAGCTGTCCGGGTGAGATGTGGGGGGTCCTTGGCGGGGAAGGATGCTGGTGGCTCGCCAACAGCGGGCAGGTTCACATCACACCTGGTATGCGGTGGGATAAAAGCACCCGTAGCATGATGCTAATGTTTTCCGGTGTGCTATTCTGGCTGGTGCTGGGCTGGTGCTGGGCTGTAGGCGAGGAGGCTGGGCCTGGAGGGGCTGCCCGGGCTCATACAGCCCTTCCCCAGGATCTGCCCGTCTGCAGCTGGCATGGGGCAAGGGTGCAGGGGCAGCTACCACCGGCCATGAGGACAGGACAGTCGCTTCCAAAAGAGCCCTGCCCCTTCCCCTTTATTCCCCTGATTGCTGCAGGGGTAGCAGGAAGCCCAGCTCCCCGCATTTCTCCATCTGAAACATGCCTTTCTCCTCCTACTGTCTTTCCGTTGGCAGAAGGAGCCTGTCCCTGGACCCTCGTCCACTGGAGAGTGACATCCAATTTCTCCTACGCTGCTGAAAAACTTGGAGCCCATCATGACTATGTTGATCTACTTAGTTTTACTGGATGAAAACTGCAGTAATAATAGTGTTGATGCAGTGCAGAGCAAGACTTTCAGCTGTTGCAATCATCACAGTTCTGCCGGCTTCGAAGGAAATAATCCACTCATGCCAGTCCAGAATCTGGCTGCCTTGTAAAGAAATCAAGGAATGCTGAAATCACCAAGGTCGCTCTCGAACAGCATGGTATTAACATAGTTACTGTTTCTTGCAGAACAGCTTTGCACCTCTTACCCCAAATTTGAATCAAATTCTAACTGCAAATACATTTCTGGGGTTTTTTTTTTGCCTTGCAATCAAATTGTGTAAAGAAATCTAATTATCTTTCCACTGTTTTATTACCATTGCTTGGGTTATGCTATTCAAAGTTCTGAGTAACTGATGAATTCAAATTCTTTCACGCACCGATTGCAAAGCTAATCAGCTAGGTGAAACGGGACTGAAATACTGCTATTTGCTCTGATTTCTAGGAATATAAATAGCGATCACAGCTTTAATTCTTGCGCCAAACTATTCTCAGAAAGCCTGCTTCCATTCACCTGAGACCCAGTGGGCATCTGGCTGCAAGACTTCATGGACTTGCTTCTAAAAATGAGAAACAAAGCAGAGAGGACAAGAACAACGCAGCCCCACAGGATCTCTCCTAAATTAGAGCTTTCACCATGGGAGAGTGAGCAGCTCGGGGGAATTGGAAATGGGAAATTGGAGCCACGCACCTCGAGGCTGCCAATCTGTACCCGATCCAGGCTAGTACTGGCTGGAAGCCTTTAGCATCCAACAGCTCTTCTCTCTTGTTTTTAGCGACCTCGGCCCAATTCCTGGTGGTTATATACCCACAGCACAAGGCTAGCGTCACAGCTGGCATGAAGCTGCAGCCTTGCTCACAGCCACAGCAGAGAGGCGAGGTGAGGACGAGGTGGAGACATAGATCCTTCCTGCCCTTAAGAAGAGTCCCCCGCGGTCAGGGAGGAGGAGTGTAGGCGAAGGGGTGTGTGGGGTTGCTGGTTAATGTGCACTGGGGAGAGGCGTTTGGCTCAGAGGGGCCCTGGGCTAGAGGGGTGCATGGGGAGTGTGGCAAAGGATGGGTCAGAAAGCACTGGATGGGGCAGGGAACAGTTAAATAGTGCAAAAATGTTGCCCTGGCAAGGAAGCCGTCTGCATGCAGTGCATGTCAACAGCAGCCATCTTCCGTCCCTATGCAGAATTTCTCATGTGAGGGCTGAATGCAAGACAAGTGTGTTTCTGAAGCACAGCTGCCTAATTTCTGTGAAAATCAGTGGGAAGGCAGGGGATGCGCGCTGCGTGTACCTTTGCAAACCCTGGCATCCACCTGAAAAGCACACACCTAGCTACTTGTGCCCATAGTTTCTCAGGGTGAAGAATTGCCTGGCCCTCCCAATACACGTTGCTCTTCCCCAGGTCTCCAAGTGAATGGGGAAAAAAAAAAAAAAGCAGCAATATCAGAATTAACAACAGCTCCAAGGTCATCACAGCATAGATTTTGTTCTTGGGCTAGAAGTGCCGAAGAAGCAGAACAGCAAAAGGCAGATCGCATACAGCAGCAGGAGGAGAAATAACTCATTGCAGCAGAGCCAGCTTTCCCATAAACAAACTGACATATTCAATTAAGCCCTCACTCACTACCTGGGGACAAGCCTTAACTGAACCTTGGGGCTGGCCATCCAAACACAGGCAGGTAATCAGGTAACGTGTGCCACTTGATACCTACCCGAAAAAAAGTCTGGGTTGGGTGTGCAGTACCTAAACTAATTACTCCAAAATGATTGCCTGGATTTGGGCCAAGCATTATCTCACTTGTCCTCAGCGCTACTGCAATGGCATGAGGGGAACAGAAAATGCGGTAACCTGAGAGGGAGATAAGAACCAGAGAGAGGGGGAATTGAGAATGCTCTTTAGCTGCGAAGGAGATGTTCTGTCTCTGCACAGCTCTTTTGTCCGACCTCAACAACAGTGAAGCAACCTTTGTATCTTGTCTCCTCCTTTTAAAATGGATTGGCATCCAGAAGCATTATCCACATATACATAGTCTAAACACTGTGAATTAACCTGTTTTTTCCTCCTTGCTCTCCATAGAGCTAGACTCATCCTGCTG
>NW_010517411.1:15609-15971 GCF_000687285.1 Phaethon lepturus
AAGAACATTGGTTATATAAGGAATGTAATATTGATCCACGTTGAGTAAAATGGAGAAATTCTGATCCAAAGGATTATTTGGCTTAATGAAAAGAGTTCCCTTTCCTTTGGAAGGTTTAAAGCAGACCTGCAGAGAATGGTTATTTTATTGCAGGTGGAGAAAATTATTGATTTAATTTCTGATATAGTAGATTAGTATACAGGACCTGCCTAGGAATTAAGGACAAAAAAATAAGGCAAAAGGCAAAATTAGAGAACAAAAAAAATACATCAGCACAACATGAATTGGCAACTCATACAACTGTTTAAAATGTGTCTGGAAAGTGTGGGCTCGAGAACCACCACAAATGTACATATAGGGAA
>NW_010517411.1:16002-22731 GCF_000687285.1 Phaethon lepturus
AAAGTTACCTTGCTAAGAGCTATGCTTCAGGTTGTTCAACTGATGCTGAACTTATTGTGTGAAACCCATGACAGACATCAAGTAAGAGGTAAAACAATATTGAATACAGCTTTTCCTTCTTTTTGCTCTTCTGTTTTCAGTGACACTTATTTCATATATGTGAATACAATAAATGAGTATTTTAGTAATAAATAAAACATCAGAAAAGAATAGGCAAGACTGTGAAATCAATAAGCCTAGTCTTTACAAGAAAGGACAAGTAAGACTCTCATTAGGTGAATCTAATAATTCATCCCTAATTCATTTAGTCAATGCTTAGAAAGTCAGTAGATTTTCATTTTCGGTTCTTGCTCCATAGAGATGTAATCATTCAACTCAATGTAGATTTGTTTAAATTTACAGAAGAGTACAGATCTGGGCAGCAGTGCTTCATTGCTGCATTAGAACCTGCAGGCCACATTTATCCAAAGAACAGATAAACCATGACCATTTATGTGTAGCTGCCTGGCCTTCTGCATCACCTTGGGTGTCAACTGGGCATGCCAGTATTCGCCTTTGGTCCCTGCCCAGGATGACAGGGGAGATTCAGCTTTAACCAGGAGAGCACAGCTAAGGGTTAGAGGACAGGGCAGTTTCTGTCTTTGAACTTCAGTTTGGTACTACCTAGGAGCTGTAGCTGAAGCTAATGCTGACGTAGAAGGTCATGTTGTTGCTTGATCAATTTCTTCATTTCTTTCTCCTTCTCCTTCTCCTTCTCCTTCTCCTTCTCCTTCTCCTTCTCCTTCTCCTTCTCCTTCTCCTTCTCCTTCCTGTTTTTTTTCTCTTCTGTCATCTTTGGTGGTCATCTGTATTTATAGACAAAGGATCCCAATGTGCTGTACATGCCTGCCTCTTTAAAGGGAACCAAAATTACCTGTGACCTTTCCCAGGAGCACGGGCAGAAACCTCTTCTTGAGTGAGATAAAGAAATTAGAACTTCATTCTTCCGTGCTTTACTCCTAGGAATGCATTTTGGCAAGATGCTAAGAATAAACCAGTTATTGAAAGGGGGATCTGGGAAGTTGACAAGCATGGCTAAGCCCAGCAGGGAAATTTGATGAGGAAATAAGATGCTTTGTAGATCAGTGTGTAGTGATTAGTCTTTTGAATGCTGGGATTATTATATAAGTAAAAAAGGAGGGGGGCACTTATTGTATCTGACAGCTACCACTTAATACAGGTATTCTTCGAACTAATGAGAAACATAATGGTGTATTTGTTTATAAATCTTGAGGGAGACTCCTGCATTTTCCACAGGCCAATTAAATGTGATGGAAAAGTAAAGACAACTTTTCTTTTTCTTGTCTCCCAAATTAGAATCACTACAGAAAGAACAGGTAAAAAAGTCCAACTAATGTCCTCCCCTATCACTGACATGCTGCCTTCAATCTTAAAGTCTATTTTCATCTTCAGACAAAAAGTGTATTATATATTTAAAATGCAGACACCACATTTTGTACACTGTGAACACATGCTGAGAATAACCAAGGATCCAGAAATCACTGCACACTAGTATGACAGATACTACTTGCCATCATGTTATACAAGAGCAGACAGGTTAGGAAAAGCAAGTAGTAGAAAAATCAATTAAATAAACTTCTGAAATCATCACAAAGAAATGAAAAATTTTAAAATGTCCTATAAAGACAATAGAGAAGCTGAGACTTAAGTAAGAGTTCTGTTCATTTTTTCCTTTTTCATTAGCAGCTAATTCTTATTTTGAAAACTATGGTCTCCATATATTTTAAAAATTGAACGATGACCCTAAAATATTATTTCCCCCTCTGTATCTTCCTCTCCTGTCATCACATGCACATACAAACAAATTGAACTTGTTAAACTTACTTAGAATTTTGCTTATATATTCTACTAATAAGTGTTACAACTCTGTGTGTGCATGTGAGAAAAGACAGAAAAAGTAGGGTAAACTTTGGAATATTTTTCAGGAGCTCTTCTTCACACATGTCACATAACACATGACATTATTCATACAGAAAATGCTTAGGGAAACAGTCTCATTTACAAAATTCTCTGAACAGCCTGTAGGTTTGGTTCAAAATAACCTCTTTGCAATGTTATTTGATTATCCTGGACATTATTACGCATTTTTGATTAGTTTTCTGCACCGTAGCTAATAAGTTGGCTAAGACCACCTGGAGCTAGCTGGAGATCAGAGTGTTTCCAGCCCTGTCTGCAGTGCCCTTTCCCTCACCGATGGACTAATTTGTGTGCAAGCAAGATTTATCAGGAGCCTATGCCTCTCTCTCTGGGACATTATCTTAGGAAGTGTTATTCTAAGTAGCAATTCCCCAGTTCAAGTGAAAACACTTATGAAGTCAGCTTATTGAAGGGAAGGCTGAAGTATATTTATGAATGTTTACACATAACGTATGCACATCTACATGCTATGGGATATAACACCACCTGGACTGGGGCCAGATCTCACAGAATGTATGGCCTCATTTTGTTCAACTTTTTCTGAATTGCAGGGATAATCTAAGTGTAAATGAGTCCCTGCCTGAGTTATAGCTTTATTGAATTAGTTGCAGGAGCAAGTACTTAGTTATGATAACATTTTATAGGTGGAACTTCCAACCAAAAAAGAAAGGGGACTTTTCTCCAAAAATTCACTGTTGCATTCATATATTAAGTACACTGTGTGGTTCTAGTAAACCCCATTTTGAAGAGTATCTTCAGTGCTCGCTGCCACTAGTGATCCTGCTATTGCTTCTTAAGATGCAGTTGGCCAAGTACTGCTAAGGAAGTCCTTGAGTTTTGGAGTTTCACATGAATTTTTGTCGTAGGGCTAGCTTAATCCAGGTAGCAGTGCTTTACATATTTTTACTTTGCACAGTGATACATAACTCTATGTAAATTTTAAGAGCATGGAGAACCTGTTGCCCACCTATGTGGAATCTGCATGGATGTCCTGTCATTCCATTCTTCTGTAATTTCCCTTCATATTTAGTCTACTACAAGCTTATCAGAAACAGTCTTGTATAATTTTTCAAATGTATTGTGTTTTCTTCAAATAAATACCCCAAACTTGTTAGAGGATTGTTGGAAATTTTGAGAGTGCTTGCCACAACACATTTATGCACTGGGTATTTTTAGGTAAAGAAAAATCCAGTTCCAATGGTATTCTACAGATTATTGTAATCTTGAACTTCTGATCTGTTGGCCCTATCTGCACATAATTTTTTTTATTCTTTTGATTATAGCTGAGAAATCAGTATCTATAGAGGACTTGAGATGACATCCACAATTTATAGCTAGTATTTTGGCTTTGTGATTCCTGGTGCAGAGTGTAAAGCATGTCTTTGAATTGGTTTTATCATCATTTTAAAACTGTTGTTTTTCTTGTCTTACAGTCACTTCTGAAAAACCTGGAGCTTGTCTAGATCTAAGACTTTTCATAGACATCTTGATATGAATCTTTTATGACTCTTCTCCACTTGTTTGTGTTATACTGAATAGTGAATGCAAAGACAGTCTCTTCAGATAGTGGCTCACAGGAATGCAACATGCAATCCACACAAAGGAAATCTAATACCCTAGCAGCTAATTAAAAAAGCATTACCTTCTACCAGTGGTGACCTCCAGCCATGCAGAGGATAAAGATGGGTGTCCGTCAATCAAGTTTACCTAACAAATCCTGGCACAATATTATGATGAATGGACAGATCTAAAAAAGGATGATATTGCTCAGAACTCTAAGGTACTCTTAATACCACGTTTAAAGAAGCAGAAGGCCTCATCAGTAATTTGAAACGTTAGCCTGCATGCTAGGGATATACCAGTGCTAAATTTGCCAAGTACTACAGACACTAGACATGCAATATGTAGAAGGACCATTATAGACATCCATGGGGATTTTGATATACTCAGCAGCAGGGTGTTCAAACCACAACAGTACCTACAGGCATCCTAAAGTCTGCATGTTCATATTTCAGCCTTTCATCATTCCAACAGCAGAATAATCACTGAATTTTAAGAGAATTCTGAAAACAGAATTTTTCTGTTCTGAAGAAATTTTGTTGTATGTTAAGAACTTTGCAACTGCTCATGTTGGGTCACTCTTCATTTCTACTTTATCGTTAATTAAGACAGATTCACCTGCCACGTTCTCTGTAGAAATGGCATTCATCCAGACTGTTCTTGCAAGGCATTTCATTCCTCTGCCCATGTATTTTTTCATCTAGATTTTTATCATGCAGCCTCTTGCCCCAGAGTTCTGTGACAACACAGCCACAGAGCCCATTTATACAGTGAGACATGTTTTTTTAAAATGTACCTTTTGTTTTCCTTGAACTACTTAAGAGGTGAAAGGGTAAGCTCCCAGTCATTTACATCAGTTCCCTAGTACTTATCTGAATAGCAATATAAGAGTCCGGGTTAAAATGTAATTTAACCATGCTTTAGCGAAAACACAAGGAGCCATCACCTGAATTCTGTTCCCATGAGACCTCTTTTCTCTGCACAAGTGCATTCACTCTACATGCAGAATAACGTAAAGGGATCCTACTCTGAGACAGCAGGACAATCACTCATTTTGTGATGGCTCATCACCTTGTTTCCGGATTTCTTGTCCTGATTTCCTTTTTACATTGCTCAATTCAGACTGGGAGAAGAGAATCCCACAGATCAGAATAATTGTCTTTATGCTATTAGCACACCAAAATATTTGAGTCACATGGGTCTAGGAGTGTGTTGAGGCAAGGACTATAGTAGGGAGGGGGAGAGGAGCTGGGGAGCAGGATCTCTTTCTCCCTGCCCTGGTCCTGCCGTGACTCCTTGATCAGCCATGGCCAAATCTACTGGAATTCTGAAAAAGTGGCAAAGTCAGTCCACTCTTTCTCCTTCTTTCCTGTTTCCTCCCACTGATTCGGTGTGTTCATACTCAAGAGGAAGTCTCTGTAACTATTTCGTATGTCCTAGCCCGTGGGATGGATACCTGGAGCATAAAATGAACAGTTGTAGCTGTTGCTCATGAAGTCAAATGCAGTGTATTAATGAGACAGAACAAGAGCCTCAACGGGAAACTAATCATATCCAGAGAGGGAGAGGAAGACAATAGGCTCCATGTTATTGTTTCAATGAAAATGAGTAAATCTTTTCAGCATACCCCTGTGTTTTAAAGCATCACTGTACAGACCTTTGGGAAGCTTTTTATTCCCTCTGATTAAGATCATTATAACTATGTTAAAAGGCAATACTTGGTTCCATCACTATTGATCTGCATGGTCGGGATCAAATAATATTAGACCAGTGTTTTAGAGTATGATGAATGGAGAAACATGGCATGATGAACTGAGAAGAAGGATGAGGAAAAAATGTAATTGCCACAGATGTAAAGACTGACAAAAGCTTTCCAGGGTAACATGCTGTCCCCATTGAGATTCTTGGCCTCCGGGACATGGTGGAAGCGACCACCTTGGGAGGCTGATGGGCAACAGCAGCTCGAGCAGGATGGGACAGAGCCAGGGGTAACCAGAAACCACAGCAGATGGAGCGGGTGGCATCCGAAACCTGAAAACAGGCAGATGGGCCACTGCTTCTCTCTCCAGTCATACAAATTCATGTTGCCCGAAAGGAATTGTTCCAGCTGAAATTTTCCATGTAAGAGCTGACATCAGGATGAGTGTTCCTGGGAAGCAGCAGTAAAAACACTTCAACTTTCCTTCAGTTATTCTTCAGGCAGAATATACACTCACATATACTTTCATGGCCTCCTCTTCGACCAATATATTTTCAGAATTTGAAACTTGGTAGAGGTAAGGTTCTTTGTCCCAGCAGAGTGATGCCTTTTGGCATCCTCACGAAAATCTCCCCAAGTGATACCAACTTGCAGACCTTTGACTTGCTGCACTTTGCACATGCTCAGCTGTGAACTTCTGAATCTTCCCAGTTGCATTTCCAGAATATTCCAGTTGCTCCACGCATGCTCCAGGACTCTCTCTGCAATTGCAGCTGTGGGTTCCTGTCTAAGGATACAGTTTCATGATCAGCATAATTTGATCTAACTGTGGGCTGCTACCCAAAAGGGATGGCCCCATTTTCTCCAGGATCCCCAACTGCATTTTCTGAACACCCCTTTTACATCAGATCTAGCAACAGTACAATTATGGAACAGCTCGTGGGGATAACAAAAAATCTTCCTATTTTTTAATTTCCCCTGTTTTTCAAGGTCAGTGCCAGTTCCAAGTATGCAAACCAAGGGCAACATGCCTGACTCTGGTTTCCTCTCATTGACTGCCCTGCCTGGGCACACACGGCATGGGAGGAAAGAGCTGCTCACCGGGATGTAGCCAGGGCACGGGCCAGAGCTGTGGAGCAGGCAGTTGCGTAATATAAATGTATGCATTAATACATGATAATACTTGTGCTAAGTAAATGAGAGCAGTAAACAACATTCAGGGTATTGGGTCTGCAGATGCTTGTCTAGCATATAAGCCACCTGGGTACACATTATCATACTTGTCTGTATGCAGGCATCTTGAAGGGCAGTAGTAAAGAGAAGGAATTAAAAATTGCTATTATTAGTTCACCAGCACGTACTGGAACAACACCAGGTACTTTACAGATATCTCAGACAAACAGGCCTTCCATGAAGAACTTGCATATTCAGCGTAACAAGTATGGGCAATGCGTGGTAAGAGGAACACAGCTCATGGTGCTGAAGGACCCACT
>NW_010517411.1:22762-75807 GCF_000687285.1 Phaethon lepturus
CTTGAGATTAGTTAGGTTTTTCGCCTTTAATGTTCATCATCTGGGAAAGCCAAATAAAACCGGATGCCTTTATCTGAAACTGAAGCAAGGTACATCAGTGGTCTCCTCCGTGCTTGGAGATACGCCGTGCTTCCCGCGATGCCCTCCGCTCAGCTTCTCGGAGCGGCGCAGGGGCTGGCGGCTGTCAGCAGAGCCCTTTGCAGTGGGAAAGAGAGATACCCAAAGCTCTGATTTAACATGGAGGTCTCAGCGGGGAAAGCAGTGTCCCGCTTGCCAACTGCTTACTCAGTGCTGTCTGCTGCATTGAAATAAAAGGGTTGCTTAACTCTTCCATAATGCCCTTGGATTTTTACACATAAATTCATCTATTCATCACAAGCTTTTATAGCAAATGACTCCCAGAGGATGACCTTGATTTCTAGCAAAGTGACTGGGAGAAGCAGCTTTTAATTGTTTTCTGTGTATATACGAAAACACAGTCATAGGGAAGTAATGCATACACACACATAAAACCCAAAGGCACTACAAGAAATATGGCTTTCAATATATTACCTAATCCAATTCAGAGGGACTCTTTGAGTACAAAGGCTGTGCTAGTGTGATATGATTTGAGCATATGGATATAAAGAAATGCTAAAAGAAATGGAATTAGGTAGCTTATTTATGTTCTCCTCTACCGAGTGCACAGCATCGTTATCATTTTATCAGGATCCCCTGACACTCCTGATGAAGTGTGAGCAGATTGACTCACCAAAGCCACAGCCCAAATGAGCCTTTACTCTCTGATGTTCACGGACAGCTTGTGAAACTTTCCAGCTGATGCCGAGATGTCCTCTGGGAATACTACAAGGAGTTCAGGAAACCTTTTTTTCTTTCTTTCTTTCTTTCTTTCTTCCTTTTCCACTTTCTTTACCATGATGTCTTATTTTATAGTGGAAGGACTAAATCTGAATATAGGAAATATGAACTTGTGATAAAAGCAAGGGTTAAAAGCCAAAAAACAACTTTTAGAATTTTTCCAAATATGATCCGTCACTAACAGCAGTGAATTTGGGATCATTCAAATTCCATCCTCATTTTTGGGAAGGGGGAGGTGAGACACTTCAAAGAGTTAAATCCTTTGTCACAACACAGCTTGCCTCAGATCCGCACACTGATATAAATGAGACCTACTTCAGTGCTATTTGACAGCTCAACAAGATATTTGTCAGTATTATCAGATGTTTGTATCCTTTCTAACAGTTCTTAATATCTGCTAATGAGGAGTCACTTATTGAATTTCAGCAGTACTGAGGAAAAGAAAAAGACGTTTCAGAAAAGGTGGTACAGTTTTAGCTTTACCTTCAGGCTGTGAGTTCAGTGTCTCACTATCACTCCGTTGTGGTCCCTCAAAAACTCACTCCTACCGAAAAAACCTGCAAAAATATATCACCAGCATCAAATATTATCAGAGCTAAAAGGTATATCCATGCTGCAGGCTTGTGTCACCAAAAAATTGCACAGCATCTGCCACATGAAACAAACCTCTTTGGTCTTTAAAAAAGGACACCCGTATACGTTAATGTGCCTGTTATCTCCATAGTATGAATAAAGCATAAATTCAGAATTTTACTGTAACAAAGACCTCCATCCATAGCCTCAAAGCTACAATCAGGTCAGCGCTCGTCTACGCTACAGTATGGAGCCATGTTTAAACAATCACAAAAACAAAAATAGATTTTAACCAATATTGTTGGCGTTTCTGTCATTCTTTTTTTTCAATGCAGATGAGTCCCAAAGGACAAATGTAGTTGATGAAGACTGAACCAGAGTCAGTATATAACAGTAGAGAGAAAAGACACTCTCTTTCTAAAGAAATGTAAACAGATCTTAAACTTGAAGTTGAAGGCATCTTTTTATTTTTTTTTCCCTGAGTACCAGGGTGACTTAATTTGCCAGCTGTTCATTTCCATCAGTAATTCATGAGCAAAAGCAAAGAAAACACTTTTTAGGAATGCTTCTCTGCCCAAATAATAAGCCATTATTTTAACTCAGAGGGTCTCAGGAAGGAGGGGGAAAATAAGACCCTCAGTCTGTAAAATGCTGCACAACATCCAAATAACGAACGTTGCTTTTCGCATCTAAGATGTGCTGAGGTTGTGATGAATGACTGGTAAGTGGTTTTTAGTCTGTTGGTGCCGAAATGTTTCTGGATTTCTTCTGTAGTTATGGATGTTATTCCTAGCTAGGAAATATTCTTCCTTTTCCTACGAAATGTAGGTAGTTTTCCTTCCTTTTCTGCTTCTGATGCAAGCGATTTTTAAGAGTAAACCTAAAATAACAAGTCTTCACCACCATCGCCTCTTTCCAAAGAAAATCCTTATTTTTAGGTCTTTGTCAAAACAGCAAGTGACAAAAAAGTTGTCAATATTTGTGGATTTTTTTTTTTTTAAGTCACAAAACTCCAGCAACTAACATAAACTGAAGACCAGATAAACCATTTATTAAACCAACCACAGGACCTATTGGGGAGTGCTATTATCTGTCCTTTGGATGGTTACATCCTTGTCGCTTTTACTTCAGCCTTTTAAACAGCTGAACTGTGAATCATTTCCGTGTGCCATTACCTAAGCCTGCTCTTCACAGTCTGACTTGCCTTGGCTGCTCTCAGAGACCAGGAGGATGTCTGCCCCTCTCTGGGATGAGGGTCAGGACCTGGGGAGGACAGGAGTGACAGTCCTGCAGGCTGCTACTGGCTTCCTGCCACCCACCTGAGACCAGAGCCTGCGACGTGACTCCCACCACCCGACCAGCCTGCCTCGGCACTCTCCCATGGGAGACGTGATTTAAGCTGGAGTTAATCCTCCTCCACTGTTTTAATCAGTCAGGTTGCTGCAGGGTTTGGGGCACATAAAACACTCCAGAGCTGCAGCAGATTTCCAGTCCCAGCTGTAGCATTTTGCCTTGCAATGCAGGGTGGTTCTCAGCTTGGAGAAGACTGTGGACTTCATGTGCCAGGACAGAGCTGCTGGGAAGGCCAAGCCTTCTGTGCTCCCAGGCCCGTGGTCACAGTAAGTCAGACCATTCAGTATTTCCTTCTGCAGAAGAGCAGGTCCCCGTTGCTCATTCACAAAAATGCTGTAACTCCTTCTGGTACAGGCAAAGCCACCTTCGCCCGGCATCTGGCATCCCAGACTGGCGGTGGGTTGGTCTCGTACTCGCAAGGAAGGCTGTAAGAGAAGTTCATCTGCTGCACCTGTTAGAAAAAAGTTCTGAAGGCAAGCAAAGATGTTGGAACGATCCCTCCTGTCACAGGCAGTGGCACTTCAGGAATGATTTCATATGCCAGCCAGACTCCAGCTTCCCTGATTCCTCAGAGTGTTGTCATGGCTCGCATACGCCACGTGGCACCAAACATGAAAAACTGGAGACCACTGATCAACCTACTCTAGAGAGCAGCAGCTTTAAGGCATTGCACATTAACTTCTTTTTTCTTTGGTAGGCTTCTTGGCTTGCTTATTTGCTTGTTTATTTGGGGCTTGTTCCATTCCCTCCCTCATCCTTCTCCACAGCTTCACTGTGTTTTTGGGCGACTTGACAGAGTTAGGGATATATTGAAAATACTAATTAATTTACGGTCAGACTGCAATCTTGATTCTATGGTGGGAAGGGGCAGCACACAGCTTTCCTACTTAAAGAAAAAAACAAGGGACCAAGTGTCTCCAGGGCTTCCTGAATCTAGAGGGATGCTGGACAACGAAAAGCACGAACAGCAGATCATTTCCCACTCTGCTGCTGTGAATCCCTGCCTCTGTCCCCCCTAGAGGAAGGAGGAGCAGCCTGCCAGGGTTGCTAGTGATTCATACAGTGATTTAAGTAGCTTGTGCAGGCAAGGAAGGTATCTCTCATGTCCCTTATTCCATCCCAGGTATTGTGAATAAATTGTCTTTTCCACAGTTAGCTTCAGAAAAGAACTGGCCTACATCTGAACTGGCGTACATTTTATGCCAGTGAAATCCAGCTCTCCGTCTGTCTCTTCAACACCTTTTTGTAAGCTGTGCTAGAGTGATAGCCCTGACTTACATGTATTGGCATAAAGCACATCATTTCACCTTGGGGTAAATCCTTCCCTCCGTGTCCCTTCCCCAGAGCGATTGCCCTGCCCTGCAGAGACCCTCATGGCTCACTTTCGGGGGGAAGGACTGCACATTTAGAGCCACTTACCGCTTCAGTGCCTGGAAGTTAAATTAAATTAAATTAAACTATCTGGAAAATACACCAGTAAGACTGGGGGTTAGGAACTGAAAGCCTCTCATAATGGGTTATGCTACATCGCTGAGTGCTTAAAAAAATTCAGCACTGAGGGCATTTTGATCACAAGCCACCTTCCCCAAGTCCCCATGAAGCAATGATGAGACAGTGCCCGACCTAAGAGACCAACAGGAAGATGAACTAGCTCGGCCACCAAGTAGCCATGCCGAACATGCTGAAATTCATCCAGATTCAAGTTCCACAGGTACCTCAGACTACGGACAGACTAAGGGATGTAAACCCAAGACAATGGCAGTGTAGCAGGAGGTTCCTGGGGAAACACGGGGCTAAACCATGACACATGGCAAGGCCAGAAGCTTGAGGACATAACAAGTGGTTCATCTGGCAGCTGCCCCACATGGTGGAGTAAGAGGAAGAAAACATGTGAACGACAGAGAGGCTCAACAGGAAAGCATCCAACAGATGAAGGCAGCAGCAAACATGAAGCAAATCCCAACCAAAGTAAATAGTGCAAAGTGCAGGAGAGATTGGCCTGAAGAGCAGAATGTGTAATGATCCTGAGATTAACAGGCCATGCTGGGACAGCAGTAAAAACGTGTCCCTGTCAAGAACTGTGGTCTAATAACCTCTTACTGCCTCACATGTCGGCATATTCTGCCTCAGAAGACAAAAGAACAGTGAAAAGCGATAACACTGAAGATGTAGGAACTTGCAGGAGATTTCAGAGGAACATGAGCTACCAGAAGTAAGAGTCTGGAGGACACAGGAAGAAGGCAGTTGGAACATGCACCACCGAAGTTCCAGCAGAACACACACACACTGTCTGCAAATGATTCTCCTAATAAGAAAACAGTTTATTTTTAGAAACTAGAAGTCTTCTTACTTTGTTATCCAGAATTTAGTTACTGAAAGGGGATCGTATAATGTACATGCAAAGCTTTGACACACCCTTGTCACTTGACTGTCTACATGTGTGTTATCTGTCACAAAAGGTTAACATTTCATAATTAAAGCATATCCCCTCCAGGCATCATTTGTGTCATCCACTCACATGACAGCTGCAAAGGATTTTCATTGCAGTGACGGTCACAAAACAAGGATGTGCAGCCGCGTTTAACAGAACTACATTCATTTCTAAGCATGTTGGCTCCTTGCTGATTTGTGAGTAATGCAAATGTTAGTGGGCTGAGCTCAACAAGAAAATAACTGGGTTCCCTAGTGGACATGGAATTATTTGTCTTTGAGTTCTGATGTTGCATCTCTTCTGCAGCACAGAATTTTGTAGTTCAGACAAGAGTATTTCTGGGTCAGGAAGAAAGCAGACTTTATGTGTTTGTAATGGAAATTATACCTAGGGAGCATGAATTAATATTTCTACCTAGATAAAAGTAGGTCTAGCTTTAGAAGAATGCAGATAATATCTACACTAGTAATCACTGCAAAGGCACCGTACCACCATACTAGTGACAAAGTATCAGCATACTATCACATCTAGTACTCAAACCCTCTGCAAAACTGAAGTTTTGCACATATGAAACTGCTACACACTGGAGACTTTGGGACGATAATTATCTACATTTTAGAAACTCTAAAAATGAGAAATAAGTTAGACCACAAACAACAAAATAACCATTAGAGTAATCAGGAGAGGATGCAGTCCTAGTATGAAGAAAACAGACTGTGTGACCGTGACCCATCACATTTTATCAAAGCACCCACAGAGTTAGCCCATGCTGTGGGCAGAGGGGAGGAAATGCTGAAGGAGCCAGTCCAC
The DNA here is from genome assembly GCF_000687285.1 of Phaethon lepturus. Taxonomy (NCBI): domain Eukaryota; kingdom Metazoa; phylum Chordata; class Aves; order Phaethontiformes; family Phaethontidae; genus Phaethon; species Phaethon lepturus. The sequence goes on from NW_010517411.1 coordinate 28,788, forward strand.
CTTTGGCATTGGTGCTTTCCCTTGTGGCAGATGATTGCCATGTTGCATCAGAAAGCTGGAGAGTGTGATGCATGGTCAAAAAGTAGTGCACATTAACCATCTTTGTCTGGTCTGAAGCCACGTGCACCCATCTACTAGACAGAAAAAGAAGTCGCTGCAAACGTGATACCCACTTCTGCCTGCCAAATCCTTGAGTTACCCCATTCTCAATGGCAGGTGGCACATGTAACAAGTCTTCATGAAAGAGAAGGTAGTGGAGGGTTCTGCATTTTGCATTTCCCATGAAGGCATGAAAAGATCCTGAACAGACTCTGGCCAGGAACTGGTTAAAACTCCATCCCAAAAAATCACCCCTCTTTCCTGCTACTACCTGCAAGGGTGGACTAGAATTTATCGCTCTAGAAACATCAATAAGTTGGAGTTACCTGAGTTTTGCCTTCTGGCACTAATGATCAAGAACATTGCTGCTAAAGCTCTGTCTTTTAGTTACTCATATGTCTCAAGTGCTATAGTGCAATTCAAGTTTCATTATTTAGACCATCTCTTCATTGTTTAGAACATCCCTGGGCTCAGCAGTGCAGAGCTTACCTCCTGGTCCCTCACCACCACTGTCCTTAGAACATGTCCCATGGGCACTAACAAACAGGATCTGAGGAGCATCTGCAAGGTTTAGTAGTGTGGAGAATTGAAAATCCTCCCCCGAAGCACTTAGTACAGACCCTCTGGTTTCCTGAAGGAATGAATTCCCCTGTGTGTTTCTGTCCACATTTAAATCTGCCCATGCCCTCTTTGAGAAGGTAACCATAGCAGACTCAGGGTAGGAATCGAGGACCGAGTCCTGAGGTCCCCGACAAAGCAATTCATGTTACCTTTTGACTCATTTTCCCCCTTGCTAAGCCTGTCTTTCCCCTGGTTTTGAAGGATTACGTCAGTGATTGTGAAATACTTTACAGGGTACTTTAAGTGTAAATCATTAAGGATAACTGAATGGGCTGCATGGGGCTAATCATAGTAGGTGCCCTATTCAACAGGTAGTAATTTTGGTATTTTAGAGACAATCCTAAAAAGCATATTATAAATTGCATAGCTATCGACACGGCATTGGTTAAAGATTCATTTCCCATACATCTTCCAGACTGTAAAAATTACCTCCTTAATGAACAAGGTACTAATGGCACGGAGGGATACCGGATGGTGGGTTTTAATCCCCTCAGAGTCCCATCCTGGGCCAGCCTCGCCTATTTCTGTTAGAAAGGAAAGAACACAACAGTGCTTTTATTCCTTCTTACTCTTTTTATCTGAAATTCACTCAAAATTTCTCCCTCACATTTTTACTTCTGTTCTAAAGTGGGCTTGAATGGGACACAGAATCATGTTGTGTACGAAAAGCAGAATCCCCTGAGGTGGCGAAGTGAGAGGTGTGGAGGACAAGGAGGTATCTGGATCAAGCCTTCCTCTGCTGTTCTGCTCTTCCTCACAGGCTTTCTTGAGAGGTGTCTTTTAATGTCCTGCCCCCAGGTAGCTTTTCAGCACATCAGCTCTCCTGTGCTGGGAGTGCTTCCTAACATCTGTTTCAGATTTGTTGCTCCTTTGTTTCCATTTATGTCCCTTTTCAACCATTATTGTTTTTAGGCCAAAAATATTAAATTATATAGAAAATATCCAGATAGGCTAAGACTGGTGTACGTGTGAGGTAAATTTCATTTTAATTGTTGTTTTCTATCATATTAAGCACAGGAGGTTCAGCTGCTTTGTTGACAGGAGAGAGAAGATTTTTATCTGTCTTCATTTAACAAAGGAAAGCCTGTAGAGAGGCTCCATTTTTTATAGACCAGCTATTGCAGCCAGCAGAACACGACAACATTTTGAGCTCAGAGCTCTCATCACATAACACCTCCACCATCAAATCAACACTAGTACAGCAAAATGAACTGATTTAGAAATGAAGCAATTTCTTATTGTAATGAGTCTCTTGATTACTGCAGTCCTCGCAGGATGACAGTGCCATGGGAACTGCACCTTAAGGATGTCTTGGTACGTGACTTTGGGTCTGGTTTTTAGATTACATCAGGGCTCCCATTAGTGCAGGGCTGATCAACAAGTACCCAGATGCTGAGTGAAAATGCTGGAATTTTTTTTGGCTCCTCATCATTACGGAACAACAGAACTATTTTGCACGGTGTTAAAAAAATAATACGTGAATAGAAGAGCTTAGTTATTACTGTTTATGGAAGCAATTCGGTCAATGACAAATGGGAGCTTAATCTTTACCCAGAATGATAAACAATTAAAAAGTAAAGATTAGACACCATACCTAAGGGATAAACATTGTATGAAATAATCTATATAGTGCAAAGCAAGACAACAAAATGAATGCACGTGTACAGCTAACAGATCTCTTCAGTTTCTGTTCATGTTCACCCTTTATTGCTGATGAAAATTTCTTTTTTCTTTTCCCATTCTCTAACCGTCGTGCATCCATTTCTAGCCCAGTCACCTCTACTTGCTGAGATGAGAGGTAGGTGGCAGAAGTTAAAAATGGAATGGCTCTCTTGCCATTTCCCAGTCCAAAACATGCAATGTACCTTAAGATGGTGCATGAAAGTTTAGTATGTGGCTTATGCTTTGGGGAGCAGAGGTCATCTGGCAACCAAGAAGAGTAAGCACCTCACTGTTTGCAAGATCGTACTGTTTTTTTCCAGTGTAGCATGTCTAGTATTTAAGCTTTGCCCTGATTCCATACATTGCTCCAAGCCACATCCTGTTCAATGGGGTTAGCAGAGCCTCTGTGTAACTTCTCTGTGGGGCCATTTTTATGTTTCACGCTGGTAGGACATCAATAGCTCTGTACCACAGACGTGGTTTTGGCTGGGATGTGGAGTTTGGAGGCAGCCTCCAAAGCAACTTGCTGCATTCTTTGGCAGTCAAACTACAGAAGCATATGGCACTGAGTTACTTACTGGATAATATTAAAAATAATATAAGGCTCTGCATTTTAACTGAGCAACTATATTGCTGCTCATTAAACACTTCAGAAATGTCCATCTTCATAAATATAAAATATAGAATTACATATGCCAAAGAAAGGCATTATTACAATTCCTTAAAATGAAATCTTCCAGGTTTTAAAATGCTTAGTAATACTGGCCCGCTGACATCCTTCTTGTGACCTTAAAACAATTTTTTGTTGTTTCCTTTAAGTAATTTAGTGAGTGATTGCTCAGTGATGATGTTTAAATAAAAACACAATGTGATAGTTAATCTGAGAGACAGATGCTATTAATATTGGATGAATGTAGTTTCAGAAGTATTCTGCCTGAATCCGAAGTACTAAGCTGGATATAAATAGTGGTGGATTTCCCTTATGTGGAAAATGTAATAGCCCCGTTAAGCATGTCTTCACTGCAGAGTCAGGCAGTATATTGGCCCTTGGCTTTGAGTACCAGCTTTAGCTGAGACGAGGTGCAAGGAGCCAGGCTGCCAAGCTATAATGAATCTTCATTAGCGTGGTGCTCCCCTAGATATGTCTGTTGGCCTTCACCGGCCATCTCCCCTAACCCTTTCTTGCTGCAGTAAGTGGAGTTGTTCCAAACCTCACTCTTTGGGGGGACGGTGTCTTCTGGGCGCAAGCAGGGAAGCGGCAGGAAGGGGGTGATGGCATGACCTCGAGCACTTTCAAATAGCTGAGTTACGTAGCCTAACCGTAATCCCTTCAAATGAAGCAATCTGGATCTGTAGCAAGAAATAGTGGGTAGTGATGTCCATGGCATGGCCTTGGAGAGGGGTCCTCTAGCTTAAGGTCACTAACCAACAGCCAAGGAACAAATGTGATGCCTTCACGAGCTCTAGATGTTTCCAAAAAGCCTCTGTGCTTGTGAGCTAGGTCTTCACCAGTAAACTGGGAAAATGAGAAAGCTGAATGAAGGTGAAAAGCTGTTTCTAACCTTTCTTTTCAGCCTCATCATCCCACAGAGACTGACAGCATCAGAGTTTGTGTCTGGGCATAACGAACGGAGTAAAATGCAGAACTGAAATAATAGTCAAAAACTAACTCCTCTCTGAAGACCTACTGTCACAGGGGGATGTTATATGGTCAGGTCACTGTCCCTGAATGCCAACAATTTCAATATAAGATAGAAGAGATGATTCTTTCCCGTCCACTCTTCTTTCTGCCCTAGAGAGAAGAAATAACTTCTGCTACTTTATGTTGTAGGCTATACCTGCAGCTACACATTCAATTATTTTTAAACAGTTCCAGTTACAATTCCTATAACAGACTCCATTTTTCCCTTTGTCTTTTGTTTTTTGACTTTTATTAACAAAATAAAAGAGAAATCAGCTATGGTTCTTTGTTTAAATATTATTGGCATACAGTAAATTTAGTAATAGCAGAGTTAGTCCTGGAAGGATGTTAATAAGATTACTCATATTACCTATGCACTTAATAAATTTTTGCTGGCTACTGCTGGGTGCTCTGTAGCCCTACAAACTTATACTTTAAGTTAGGGAGGTTCCCAGATCAGTACTGAGGGGAACACTGATCCAGACTTTAGTTACTGCCTCAAGCTTGGGAGATGCAGCTGCAGTTTCCTTGCTTTGCCAGAGATATCTTTGCACGGAAAACATGGGCTGAAATCTCACATAGGCTTTAGCACAGGTTTTTCCATGCTAAGGAGGTCCAGAGCTGCCACCAACAGCAGCAGTGCAGTCAGCAGAGGTGGCACACGGGAACCCAAGGCAGGGCACACATGTGCTGGAACTGCCCCGGCAGTCTCCACCTCCAGGAAAGAAGACAACATTTCATTTTTAACACAGGAAGATGTTCGTTTTAGGATTTGATTGGTGGTGGCACAAACGCTTCTCCTGGCACGCAGAGAAGGGCAATGCTGCGGTGGGATGAGAGGAAGGAAGGACCAATGCTTTTCCATCAGTGGCAGCGTTGGTGAACTAGGAGATACTGTCCCTCTCTGCCCCACCATCCCAGATGTAAAATGGGGCAGTAATACTCCTCTTTCCCAAACCACATTTTAGATCGACACATTCCTGTTACTGAGGCACTCAGGTGTAAGAGATACATGAGTTCAAGCTAGATCAAGCCTCCATGAGGAACCTGGGGAATGTATTTCAGCTGTTTGTCTCACATGACTCAAATTAGAAACCTTAGAAGTTTTCTTCAGCCCCCTGCTGTATCATTTTCAGGCTAATTTAATCTTTTTTTCTTTTTCCTTGCAGTTTCTTTTAAGTATTGGGACAATTCTGAAAATAAAAATACTGTGCAGAAGAAAACTTTTCAGTACTTAACGTATTCTATTTTTCCCAATATTTTGGCCAAAAGCAGTCTCATAATTTGATACTAATCTTCTCCTTACTATACAAAAAATCTGACATATTTCACTGAGTTTATTGTCTGATGAAAAATATTCTCTGAGTCATGTAGGATGGAGGACACTGAAAATCGCTGTTTAAAGACTTCAATTTTTTATCATTACGTATAATGATGGTGGTATTTACGATAGGTATTTGCGGTATTGTAAGGTGGGACAAGGCAAGTGTTTTCGGAAGCCAAGTCCAGAGTTAACACCCGAAGAATTTTTTGTGATGAAAGAAGCTGGGAGTATTCCTACAGTGAAAAACATTGGACTCTCCCAAAAGAGTGACCGATGCATAGCACTGGTGATCATTAATGAGGGGACACAATAACACATTACAAATGCTGGAAAAGTGACAACACTAAAAAAAGTGGGGATACTGTGATGGTGCAAAAAGGAACAATCAGGAAGAATAAGATGAAAATAAGAAAAGTATAATTCAGCTTGTAAGGAAAATAGCTTTGAGGTGTATTACTTGGAAGAACAGTCTCCGGAGTTCTGTGGTGAAACTATCCATCTTGAGTTTCTAAAATTAAACTTGTATTTTCACTATAAACAGCACTATGATCTGAATAAATTTTCTGTCTTACTGATACAGAAATAGTAATCTTACTGTTTTCTGGTTCTTGGATCTTTTCTCAAAATCCTTTAACACAGAACTTCTGCACAGTGAAATTAATTCTTCTGCCATTAGATTTGCTTTTCTTAGACATCTTTTACAGTCTCCCAAATCCTGGTCTGAAAATCACTGCTGTAGGGAGAAACAGGCTGCATAAACCCACACATTTCCATTGGAAGAACTGGAGCTGAAGGTGAAAATTTAGTATTTTGACAAAGAAAACTGAATGGCGAGTGTCTTATACAACTTCATTTTTCCCCAGAGTACATCTCATTGTTATATGTAAACATTAGTGATATATATTTTTATTGTATATATACGTGGTACAGCTGGTTGAACGATTCTTTGAAAAGAATACCTACAAATGTAATCCATCTTTCTGCCAATAAGTCAGCCTAATTTCTACAAATACGTTTCTTGTTTATAATATATACCAAAGGGTTCCCAGCAATTGATTCTACATGGTATTTGCAAACTATTTGGTATGACTAATGCTATGCATTTTATTATCATTCATTCATTGCTGCTCAAATGGAGAACCTGAAATTTCTAGCAAGTTGATGTAGGTAAAGTAAAAATGCTAAGTAGCATTTATTTTCCTTTTGTAGCTTTTGTATCTAAAAATCAGTTATGTGGCAACAATAATAATTTATTGCTTTATGCTGTTTCTAAACTGAATACTCTGATAAAGATGCACATTTTTCCTATTAAAAGTTTTAGTTCTTCATGCAAACACAATCTTCTACCTCCATTTTGTAACAGAAATATTTTTTTTAAAAAGTACGTACTTCTTGTAGAGGTTTGTATTTCTCTCACTCGTACAACAGAAATTCAAAGATTCATGGTTGGTTTTTTTCATAAGTTGTTTGCCAAAAAGTACCAGACTAACATAAGCAACAAGTCAGTCTCTTGAAATGTTTTTCTCCACTCTTATGATACATTTCAAAGCCATTAGAAGCTAATCTGACAACGTTTTAATGTGACATGGTTGTCAGTAGGAAAAACAGAAAAGCATGGGAAAGCAGTGGGAAAAACCTGAAAATAAAAGACTTCAATATATTTGGGAACAGCTGCTAGTGAGATACGTGTGTGTACAGGAAATACATGGCCCTAAAGGATCAGGATTTCAGTAGAGGCTGGATAACACTTTAAGGTATACTGTGTCTTTACTGTTACTGTATTTACACAGAGAAACACAGAAGACAGCAACTTGATGAAGCAGATTGCAAATGAAAGGAAAATGACAACCTTCCCTAAGAAAGTTGAATTATGAGTCCATGAACAATTAAGAAATTAAAGCCCTGGTTCAAGAGGGTAATTAAGGGCATAAGTAACACCACCCATCCTGAAGCAATGATGAACATGTAGCCAAATCACGTCGTGCAGGCTTGCATAGAGCTCTGAAAAATCATTGGAAATTTCAGCACCCGCTTTGAGCGCTTCCTTGAGCGAAAGCTAGTGACTGACATTGTGTGACAATGTTAAACACAAGATCACAAAAGCCTTTCCCATTCTGACCTAATTAATATATCTGCCATCTATTTTTGCTTCTAATTTTCACTGAAATCTCCACTGTGGTATAACTATTATTACTACACTGAATTATTTAGTAGCATGGAGGAATTTTCTTAGTTGAGTTAGTTACACGGTCTTTGTACAATTGATCAAAACACTCAGTGTGCAAATGCATCACAAATTGTCACACATTTTGGGTGACCTAGCAGCGAGATGTTGGCTGTTTGATTTGCAGTATTAGAGTTGCAGAAGTAGTACAGACTTCTGAATAGCCTGGAGATAGTGCTTAATGTGACATGAAAAGCACTGAGAATTTGTGAACCAGGACTCAGTTACTTAGAAAGCTGAAACTGTCAATAACTTCCTACAAAAATTGTATTTTTAAATAAAAAGGCTGAATTAAGATGGTTGCATGTGTCTTAGTGCTACAAAGTACATTTTGAAAACCCACTGAAGGAATTTTGTTGCTCTGCTCTCCGATGTTGATGACAGCGCACACCTCTCTGAAAAATCACTCTCTGTGCTTTGCATATGTTAGAGTCCTCCAGCTCCATAACCTCACAGAGTGTACCATTATTGCATTTTTGACAGCTGGTTCACATACCAATAGTGATGTAACCCAGCTGACCTTATACCCTTTGCAGGTCATGCATGATTCTTGTATTCACAGTTTAATAAAGCTCGGAAACAAGACTTGCAGAGAAATACATCCTTCCTTAGGCAAAGCGGGTTGCAGCAACTCTAAATTGATTTAATGATATAATGGAAGCAGCAAAGTTTCTATCTGTGTCAAATTGTAATTTTTTTATGACTGTAAACCACCATGGGGGTTTTGATTCCTTCTCGGAAGAGAGTATCTAGGGAGTTGCAATGGACATGGCAGGTAGAAAGTGAGTCTTTCTCATTTCAACACTGGGCCCTTTGGTTTTACATCATTTAAAGTACATGATTTTGTCATTTCTTTTGCTTCCCATCTCCCAAAACACAGTAACTCTCCAAATCTAAAAATTACTGAACAGAACTGTTTTTGCTGCTGTTAAATGACTCCAGAGTGACCAAAAATTCCTTTAGATAGTCCTCCTCCTCCTCCTCATTTTTTTTTTCTGGTGCTCTGTTTTCTGTTGGCTGTTTCTCAAAATTTCCTCTGTTAATTAGGTTTGTAGAATGTTTGCACAGAGGATTATGTGAAGTCATGTACAAATGTGTTGCCTTACTTTGCTCTAAATAAAAAAGAGAAATTTAAGATTGTGTTGACAGAGATAGTTTCAGATGTGCCTTTGTGCATTACAAAATATCATAGGAGGTTTTGAGTAAATGAGAACTGTGGACTGTACTCAAGCGAGATTTTCTTTTACTTCTCTCTGCTGTATGATCATGGTTTTATTCATCCATTTCAATGCCTGGGATGACGGAATATGTTAAACATCCCAGTAGCATGTCTGGAGCCTGTGAAACAGCCTTTATCTTGAGTCGCTCTGACTGTTGGAGTGGAAGGGAAGTTGGAAGACACAAAAGAACAGTGACAAAGGAAAACAGAGAGGAGCAAGAGCCACCAGACAACTTCTGACAGCTCGGTGCGTGGCACTGACAAGAGACGCTGATGACTTCATTGCTGACTAACTTTCTCCTAAATGGAACTGATATGCCAGCACTCTTAATGCAGGGAAGTAGTTTAAATACCAAATAAATTCAGCAGGCTTTGCCCACTTTATTTTTCCTCAGCTATCTAGTTGTGAAGGTGTAAATATTGTAAGCCCAAAGGGATTTTAGGGATCATTAGTGGCATAGAAGGCTGAAGACATGAGTGACGCTTGGCTGAAAGCCTGTGACTGATTGGTAGCCACAAATGTGGTTTTAAGCTACAGAAGAGGAGTGAGATCATCATCATTAGGAAGGAAAAGAAAGATGGAAACAAGATGACTTTTTTTCACAGTGAATTCAAAATTTTGTACCTTTGCCTTCAGCTTGTGTTACTGGAAGAAAGTTTTAAAAGATAAGGGAAATAAAATGACTGTATCCACAATAAAATTAAAAAACCCCTAAAGACTAGAAAGATTGATAAGGCCATGGGTAACACAGTGAAACTTCACTAACCTTCAATTAATTTGTTCTTATGTTCCTATTAGTGAAGCCAAAAAGATGTTTTTTCAGCAGTATTTATTTCACTAAACTTATAAAGTATAAATGAGAGCAGGAGGGAGAAAGTAGCTAGTAGCTGACTTCTAGAAATAATTTCCGGTCACAACACAGTCACTTTATGAACTGTTTAAAAAAAAATAGATTTCCACCAGAATCACAGTATATAAAATACTTGTCTATGTGCTGAAAATATCCTCACTTTACATTTCATTCTACAGGGTAAGCTGCTTAAGTCCAACTTTAACCTTCAGAGCATGACAAACAGCTGTCCTTTAAAAAAAAGAACTAAAAGCACTCTAAAGTAGGAGGAAAGAAGTAACTTCTTTTATTTGATGAAACAAGAAAAAGAAAGGGAGTGGGGGAGAAAATGAAGTTTCTTTGAGGCTATGTAAGGGTTTTCTTTCTTAGTTTGCTCTTTCTACAGCTTCATTCACTCTGTTCTCATGCATTTCACTGGTGAAACTTTGCAGGAAAAACAAAAATGCAACTACTTTCCCCCAAAATAATAGCTATAAGAAAGAGAATCACTACAGAAGGAAATAGCTTATTACATCAGGAACAAGGGTCTTGCCTGAACTCAAAGGAAAGTTGCATTAAATGAAAGACAACTGACTACACTAGACACTGGACCAAGCACTGTATGCTGTTGAGTGGAAACAATGTATTTTCATCATAAGTGTGAAGCCTAACCTGGACTCCCCTTCCCTTCCCTTCCCTTCCCTTCCCTTCCCTTCCCTTCCCTTCCCTTCCCTTCCCTTCCCTTCCCTTCCCTTCCCTTCCCTTCCCTTCCCTTCCCTTCCCTTCCCTTCCCTTCCCTTCCCTTCCCTTCCCTTCCCTTCCCTTCCCTTCCCTTCCCTTCCCTTCCCTTCCCTTCCCTTCCCTTCCCTTCCCTTCCCTTCCCTTCCCTTCCCTTCCCTTCCCTTCCCTTCCCTTCCCTTCCCTTCCCTTCCCTTCCCTTCCCTTCCCTTCCCTTCCCTTCCCTTCCCTTCCCTTCCCTTCCCTTCCCTTCCCTTCCCTTTTACGTTTTCTTAATCTTCTCTTCATCTTCTAATAAAATTAAAAGGACACCAGAAAAATGCAGATGAAGCCTACAGGTCACTTATTGAATGCCCCAAAGTCAAGCTGCTGCATTTTGCCCTGCCCTGCTTAGCTGACCCCAGTACTGGGAGGGCAGTGAAACCAGCCATAGGGCAGGCAGCAAGAGGATTATGGGGACACAGGGGGAGAGGGATGTTTTCTATACCTAAGACCCTGTTTTTTTGAAGGGCAACCTTTTGATGTGCAACTGGAAGCTGAGATGAGGGTGTATTTGGATGAGAAAATGGCTTTAATGTTTGACTTTGGACATTGTCCAGAACTTCAAAATGAAAGTGCAGAACTGTAAACCATTCTAGAATTTACTAAGGAAATTCATAAATGTTTTGAATTAGGGCAGGATGGTGTCCCCTTTATGTCTTTGTCTTGTAATTCAATTAAATTGGCCTCCTTTGGAAGTATTCATTAGGGCATGGCATAAGTTATTTACTGAGTCCATTCACCATAGCACATGAAGATGATAACACAACTCCAGAAACTCTGGAGAATAAAGAACCCAGTAATACTAGCTGACCTTTCTCTATTTTTTCTTTCCCAGTTTGAATAATTGGGAATCACCAGCACAAGCCCAAGAGCTCCCTCCAGTTCAAGGGACCAAAGAGACACCATGAGCATGTGGATGCATTTTGGGGCATATAAGTAGGGGAGAGAAAGCCAGCTTCACAGCATGCATGTCTTTCCTCCAGCCATGCCAAATTATCTCTGACCTACCAGGGGTCTGCAAAGCCAAGCGGGGAGAATACCTACCCTCAGGTTAGGGGGGGGATAATTAAGGCATTCCGCCTGGATGATTGCAGCAGACTCTCTTGTCTCCTTTGCCCTCTGTGTGACAGTAGTGTGACAGTGGTGACAGGACTGATCCCCTGGGCCATGTACATAGAGTTTTGTGTGCTGACAATGGGCAAACATTCAGAGCAATTTAAAAAACCTTTAGTATATACGCTGATTAATGACTAAATTGCGTATCAGCCTCATCTATCCAACTGATGTGTGTTTGGGTTGATCATCCTCCTTGCAAACCTCACCTGTAAAAATGAGCCACGAAGAGATGTCCACATAGACCCCACCTTTGCACAACCCCCTACCTGAACTTCCTAGTTCACTGGCAAACCGAGGATGCTCATCCCAGTGGGCTGGGTTGTCAGAACGGGCTGAACTGCAGTCCTTGTTGAGTGTCCGTGCCCTGGTGAAAGGAAGCCTTCTAGCAATAAATTGCGTCATTGCCTTAGATGACTGTTGGCACAGGTCTTCCCCGAAGCCATTCTCAAACATAACATAAGGTCTCACTGTAATAAAATAGCAGGGATACATGTTTCATTGCCTTGAAGTCAGCTAACGACTCTGTCACCTCTCTGTCCAGTAATAAAAAAAGGACTAAATGTCTTTTGAACCTGACTGCAATTTTGTGTCATAAAAGAAGCCGAGTTAATGACATGCAAAGCAGCAGGTAATTAATACTAAGGGGTAAAGGAAAAGGCTGAATAACAAGGGGAAGGCCACATTAAGGCAGCAAAATGTTACTGTCTTCAGGAGTTGTTTTGGTCAAAAAACCCAAACATATAAATAATTAATGAATCCTGCAGGTGGGACTGCTGATGCTCTGGTATCATAAAGTTTTGTCATGTCCAGAACTGCCACTGTCAACACCTACAGTGAAGAGATTGATTTACATCCAGTGAATGCACTAGCAACCTAATAATAACAATATGTTTTCCAAATAGGTCACACTGGAAAACCTGGCTTTATTATAATTATATATGCTTGTTGGACCTACTGGCATCTTGAATCATGGGATCATAGGCTCTACTCTCATAAATCACATTTTATTGCTGATTTTATACATATATTGTGGTTGTAATTTATGTGTTAGCTTATATTTAACTTGACATTATTCTTCAGTTTAAGAATGATTTATATATTTTTTCCCAGTGTTATTTTGACCTTAATAAAGATTGTCTTACTACAAAGTGAATTATCGGTATATGGACCTCTTGGGCAAAGGTCGGTGCTCAGGGGAGTATCACCCACATTTTTCAGGTGCCCCCATCTTTTGTGTTCTTTGTCTTCTGAGTTCACCACAGAGGCTAAATCATACAGATTAGGTCTCATGGCCAAAGCAGTGGCAGGAAAGATGCCTCTGAGGAAGTTTAGTCTTTGGGGAATTACCTTCCCCAGAGGCACAGGGCACAAGCCTTTCTGGGTTTGTCCTCTAGACCAAAGTGATGCCCACCCCAGCCTTGCTCCCACAAACCTCTCTGTCCACCTGCCATTTTCTTTGTTTCTGATGGGATTCTCAGCAAGCAGTTCTACAGGTCCTTACAGAAATTCTTTGCTCTCTGTGTTGTGGTTTAGCCCCAGCCAGCAACTGAGCACCAACGCAGCCACTCGCTCACTCCCCCCCAGTGGGATGGGGGAGAGAATCAGAAGAGTAAAAGTGAGAACACTCATGGTTTGAGATAAAGACAGTTTAACAGGTAAAGCAAAAGCCGCACACACAAGCAAATCAAACCAAGGGATTCTTTCACTGCTTCCCATCAGCAGGCAGGGGTTCAGGAAAAGGAAAGCAGGGCTCCATCACACGTAACGGGTACTTGGGAAGACAGATGCCACGACTCTGAATGTCCACCCCCTTCCTTCTTCATCCCCCAGCTTTATGTGCTGCGCATGACGTCATATGGCATGGGATACCCCTTTGGTCGATTGGGGTCAGCTGTCCCAGCTGTGTCCCCTCCCAGCTTCTTGTGCACCCCCAGCCTCCTCGCTGGTGGGGTGGTGTGAGAAGCAGAAAAGGCCTTGACTCTGTGTAAGCACTGCTCAGCAATAACGAAAACATCCCTCTATTATCAACACTGTTTTCAGCACAAATCCAAAACATAGCCTCATACTAGCTACTATGTAGAATTTAACTCTATTCCAGACAAAACCAGCACACTCTGGTATCCTGGGATTTCAGGACCTCTTTTACTGCTGCTGGCACTGAAGGAAATTGAGAAACCTGATCATTGATGATGATTCTTCTCATTAACTTAATCTATTTAAAAGTCTCTGGTTTTATACAGGGAGTTTGCATGCCTGACTGTTGAAGATGGCTTAATTCAGGCAAGATCCTCAGAGCCTGCATTCTGAGGGTGTTGAGTGCTACAACCTGAAGCCAATGGGAAGTTCCACAAGATCAACTCACTTGAACAAGGCCTATGAGAATTTGCTTTAACTGTCCCACAACAGGGTGAAAATATAGAAATATACATCTGAAAAAGAAAATATGTTTTGTTTTTGAATTTAATTCTAGCAGGGATTCAATACTTTGAGAAATAAATTCCACAGGTAGTCAAGTCTATTATTCAAGAAGAATTTCTAATTTCTCTCTACTTTCATCATGGCAATGCACAGAAAGAAGAATTGCTGATATCCTTAAGCTTAAACGAAAACTACAGAAATTATTGCTTAAAGTATTTTAGTCTATCTTGTGTTTAAAATAGATTTTTGTATCTTTATTTTAATTATGTTTACTACATAACTCACAAAAATCAGTTTATTCATATATTTTTTTCTTTTAAGGATACCTAAAAAGGGTGAAAAATATCTAAAAGTATCACAGTAGGCATTCCAATGACATAATATCATTCAGTTACGTTGCGATTTTTTAATGTACCTCTTTCCTTTGTTACCCCTTTTTCAGCTTTCTCTGTACTTTGTCGTTCCCTTCTGGGTTATTGTAGACTGCAATTGTTCTGTATGGTGTCTTGATGTTTCTATTTAATGTGTGAAACATCTTCTTCTGTACAGCAAAGAATATCACAAAATAATTTAAAAATATGATTTACTATTCTCTATACATCTTTAAGGGCAATATTCTCTTAAAATTTGAGTATTCACAATAAATTGCTTGACATTTTTCTGGAATCCAAAGGCAATATCTGAGATGGAATTTTGGACCTATCAACCTTTTTGCAAATTAATCATTATAAGAGATTGCATCTAATGTCTCAGACCTTTCTTTTATCTTGAAATTGCCTGGATAGATGTGTATTAACATCAGTTATCCAGTGGGCCAATTTTTTTCACCAGTTGTACTAATAAAGCAAATTCATTGATTTCAGAGAATTTAATCCAGATTTATATAATAATTATTGAGAGCATTGGAATTTGACCCCATAAGTCTTCGTGTTGAGAGATTTCCATCTTTACAATGTCAGGGGTTTTTTTAGCTTTTATTAAGACTCCAGCTTTCTTTTTCTAAAACTCAAGTTATTTAATATGGATGTATTTCTTCACAGAAATAACACACTGTAAATCTGTATTCCACAGGGGCTTAATTCCCAGTACTATGCATATTCTGTCTATAACCTCTGCTTAGATCTGTTTTATTCAATCAGATTCACACCTTTCAATTCAACAGGACTACCTATATAGGATAGAGAGCCAAAGACTGATGATCCAGAATAAAGTATAGCAAGCTACTAAGTTGTTGAATGCAGAAATTGAGGCTAAACCTCGTGGAAACAGGAACCTAAATTAACCTTGTGCTTGATTTTGGACTCTTTATGCAACACTGGTCAGCAGAGTCATAAAGCAGGAGATTCATCTCCACTCCAAAAGTGTGAAAGGACTTAGGATATATAATACTGATTCCATTTTGATGGACAGGAATCTATTTCTGGCTAAAATTTTCATATATATTCTGCCAAGATGTTTAGTACATAGTTCGTCTCCAGAGACAAACCTAAGCATGTCATTGCACAGGCTTTCTCCATCAATAGCCCCATGATGTCTGTCTAACATGGATGGGCTCCTTCACTGTGCTTACCAAGATATATATCATAACAGTCTCATTAGTACGCTCTGAAGTTAATTAAAAAATATTTCCATTGACTCCATTCAGCTTTGGATCAAGCCTTAATAGGAAAATTAAATGATCTTTATCAAGCTACACAAGCTAGAGCTAGAAGCACTGAGTAGCTCTGTCCATGTTTGCTCAGGAAATATAGCCATCTACTATCGGTCCCTTCTTCTCATTCCCCGTTCATGACTATTAAAAGAAAAAAATGCATCTAGCCAGTAATGCAGTGATACTCGCTCAGGATGTCCATTTTTTTATCTTTAGTGGCATGTGCTAAGCATCTGAGGGAACCTGACAGGCAGAACATGTGAGATGTCTTATCTGGGTGCACCACAGACAAGATGCAGTTGGTCAGATTTAGTTTTCACGTAAATCAGCCTAACATTATTAACTGTGTTATTTGCTCTGCTGATTTAAACCATGTGAAGATCATGATAGAGATCTGTCTTAGAAGTTGCGTGAATGAATTTTTTTTTGTCTTCTCTGAAATGTAGTGTCTGCAGGTAGATTTTGCTTTGTGAAGTACTGCTATAATGGATGACCCTTCATAAAGAAAACAGATGCTGTCTATGCCCTTCATGGAAGGGCATGGCTGCAGAGAACAGGCAGCCTGCTTTTCACACCCCATGCAAGCTGCAAGACCCTCTGACGCATCAGGAGTCTCCCTGCCCTCCCACTTGTAAGGCAATACTTTTACATTGATCTATGTCAAACATGTACTGGAGTACGTACCAGCAATACCAGCAAGCCTTCACGCTTCCCCAGAAGACTGATCTTGCTCTTTACTCTGCCCCACTTTGCCGAGGTACATGCTGAGAACTGCTGCTTCGCCTTGTTTTTTGAGGCGTTCGTGCCAGCCTGAAGCATGAACCTTGCCCTTGAAGGACGAACTCTGGTTTCTTTTTTCAGCAGATTGGTTTCAGTTGGAGAAAGTAGTTAAGCAAACAAAATGCTAAATTCAGCTAGCTCCTATGGGAAGAAGAGACACACAAGACAGTAGAAGTATTTTAACAAGTCGTGTGAGTTCACAGCCTGGTCCCAAATAGCAGGAGAGGAAGCGCAGTCTAAAATTCATACCACTCTGACATTCTACTTGTGTTGAGCCATGCTCAGTCAAGTAGGTAGGAGGACACTAGGATGATCTGGTGTTATTTGTAATGTTCTGTTTAATAAACTTTCACCAAATGGATTGACAGGGACAATACAGGGAACAGAGAACTATCCTAACTTGCATTTGGGGTAGTATAAACAGAAGCTGAAGAGCTTGCACAGAAACAATGCAAAAGGTGAGAATCTGTGAATGTGACCAGAGGAAAGAAAAAATAAAAACAGGAAAAAATGAAAAAGAGATGCTTATTCACGGCAATTAAATTCTGCAAGTGGAGCCAGGCCAACCTGAAATGTTAGCCTGTGAGCTACGTGGACTTTGGCCTCAAAGAAATAATCCATTGCAGCTGTAAGCAAAACTTACAGAACTACTGCAAGGTGAGAAATGCAGCCCAGTTTCACATTAGGAAATGTCAAGTCCTCAGTACAAGCCTAATGGCTGTTCTGATTAGTTCACATTACCTTCTTAATTGCGATCTAACAAGCACAGGTTCCCCATTCAAGGCAGTGACAAGGACAGTTCAACTTTAAACTGGGAAATGGTACCAAAGAAATAAACCTGAGTAGTCAATATCCTGAAAACTTTACCTGATGTAGGGTCTACAGTCTTAACATTTGTATAAGACACCAATATTTATACATTTTATGGCTATTTTATCATGTTGACTTTGATACCTGTAACTATGTTTATCCATTTATAAGCTATAGCACTTCTAACAATCCCAGTGCAACTAAAAGGTGAGAAATATCTTGGTTGTAGAAGAAGAAAGTTAACACAGCTTTCAGAGATACAGATAGAAGTTCAAGTCTTTCAAAGAGTTAGATAAATACCTTCCATGTTCCTGGTCCTAGGTTTTGCATTTGGATCTAGATCTCTGGATGAAGTTGAGGAGAAGTACAAGAAAATGTATTTTTTAAAAATTTATGTATTACAAGAAGTACTTGTGGGAACTGCAACAGACTGCTGAAGTAAACTGGGTCACAGAAGTGTCCATAGGTGTTTCGGAAGACGGAGACATTTCTTTCTGATGGAGAATCCAGCATTATTACTCATTAAGCTTTCTGAGGTAAGTATGCTTACAGAGGAGAAGGAGGCAAGTCAGAGACAGAGTTTTTATAGACTCTGCAAGTACTAGAAACTGTATATGAATCTGAAAATGTGTACTTTTTTATTGGTACAGCATCATCCAGTGGAATACTTATCTGTAAATACTGAGTGCTTAATATGACCACTTCTACTTCATGTTAGCTGGATAGAATTGAAACAGTGTCCTTCAGAAAACCAACAGAAAACCAACTACTTCCTACTACTACTAGCCTCTTCCCCAGCACCTTCTCTCCCTCCCTGGAGTGCCTTTCCAACTATCTAGACAGCTTCAGGGAAGCCACATAAAACCAGACTAAAATGAGTGAAAAAAACACACACTTTGACACAAAATAAAACTGGTTAATTATCCCTCCCTACCCCAAAAAAGAGCTGCCATCCCACCTGAACCTTGTTGCCACCTGAGTAAAACTCAGCAAGGAAGAAGTGGCATAGAAGCATCGTACAGTCGCCATGAGCAGGAGTGCTGTGTGCTTATCACTCTTTGGTTCTCCGTTGGGATTCAACACTGTTGCGCTGGAAAAAAGCCACAGGGTGGATGTTGGCTGAAAGGAAAAATAATCCTTATTCTTGTTAAAAGTAAAGGCATCATGAAGGAAAGAGGAAAAATGGAATTGCCATAGTTTGGTGGTCTGCAGCTCAGTGGTTTCCCATTTGAGATGTTGAACTTGTCTCTCTAAAGAGCTGCACACAAAGGTTTGTGGGCAACCTTTGACCACATGCTGCCATGTGAGTGCAGGTGCAGGCACAGGCACGGGGCAGTGGAAGAGTAGGACAAAACTCTGTCTCCTGTGAATGTGTGGGTCAGTAGGCTGTAGATGGACAGGAGGGGAAAGGAGGCAGAGAAACAGCATGGGAAAAGAGCTGCTGAAATTTTTTTTATCTGTGAGCAGAGGTTTTGTGCAGACTGCACCGATCTTTGCAGCTTTAGGAATAGCTGTGTGTTGTAGCATTGCCTTTTGACCTGTCTTGTGGGGAAATATGCCAGGAAGCTAGTTCAGACTTCCTTTATTGCTTGGTGTTCTTCAAACCTAGCTGGTTTAGGGCATCCTTCTCTGACCCTGAGTGTGAAGTGTTCTGGCCTGTGCTCACCTGAGCTGTGATGGACTCACTTTCACAGACTTGGGTCTTGTAAGTGCAATTCAAATTTGGAGGAGACTGGTCTCTCCAGATGACTGGCATCATCTCTCTGGATTCCTAAAATAATATGATTCCCATGTGAGTCCTGACTGTAGATACTTTATCAGCTGAAGTAAGCATGGGAGTGGCATACTATCATCTACTTATGGCCCAACTACCAACAGTCTTTAATCAGGAGCTACATCTTACTTTGTGGTCAACCATCAGTGCTTATCGTAAAATGTTAGACCCGACAGCCAACCTCAAGGCTCACCAGCAGTTCCTTCTCTGAGAGCGCAACCTAATTTATGTGAATACTAACTCCACAGTTAAAAGATGCAGGTGAATGCTGTCTTCATTCATCCAGAGTAGGCAGCAATCTTAGAAATGTGTTGCGAATCTATAACTAACCAGATGAGAAGAGGCACGCTTAAAATAAGGGTCACAAAATTTAAATAACTGGACCAAAAATTGGAATCTAAGCTCTTGCAGCTGAAAGATGTAGAAGAGCTATTTGGTAGTAAGGATTTCCTTGGCTATATTAGTTGTTATTATGTACATTTTCCATTTGGGGTTTCACACTAATATCCCATTGGTTTGCATACATACTAGGTTGTGTAGGGCTGAGAATGATAGAGGAAAGATCTGGGGATCTTTTTACATTTTCTGGGAGAGGGGGAGGGAGAGGACCTGTTCACGCACTGGCTGTAACCAATCAAGTTTTGCATGATGCCAAAAAATTAAACACAGTAAAGCCAGACCCTGTCAGCAATGAGTTGATTGCTTTAAATAAGGGAGATTTCCTGAATGTTTAAATTGAAACTTCTACTATGATTAAAGCAAAGAGAAGTACCAGGATGCTTCCTAACTATTTAGTTCCTAAAATTCCTGTGAGGTCTGGAGATGACAAATTCAATTCTGATGTGCTGTGTTTTACACTCTGCAGGCTGTAGTAAAAGGTAAAACTAATCAAGCTTGGGTTTCCCATGGGCTGTGCTTTAAGATGTTTTCTTATTTAAAGTCATGGAAATATGTTAAAACCCACATAGACTGGGTGAAGTTTACACAAGGCAAAATGTATTCGACCATGCCTTTGCACAGTGTGCGTATTTTGACTTTTCATTATTTTTTGTTTGTTTAATCCTTCATCCTGCTTAAAACTGTATTTCAACCACATTTTCAGACTGAAGATGGGGAAGAACAGTTTATAACTCTCTCAAAATGTTGCTTAAGACTGTTAAGAATACCTTGGTAGTGAATTTAATTTCTTCTGTAAGATGTTAAATGCAGCAGGAGGTAATAGAATAGGTGCATACTCAACAGTAAACTTTTAATTAAAGCGGGTGAAATATTCATGCTACTGATACTTTTTCTAGGAAAACCAGAATTTTATTCCCAAGGTTATATTTTATGGGAAAGTTTAAGTTCACCTACAACAATCCTTCCTCGCTGTTTCAAGCTCCACAAAACGAATAGTTAGATGGAATGTGCGTAATTAATCATCATATGTACACACTCAACATTTTACATAGCAGGAAAAATGATGGAAACTGGCCTTTTCAGAAGATCTGTCTCCATCAGAAATGACTATGAACGTATTCCTCAAACACATATTTTTGAAATGATCATTTTTAAATTTCCTAAGTCAAAATGATGCTTCCCATTGTGAATAAGTGAAGCACTGTTTCTGTGCAACCACATACTTCACCAGATAAAATGATCTCATCAAGATTTCTATATCCCACCAGAAGAAATATTCATCTTTAAGTCTTCTGTGTCTCAGAAGTTTTAAAGCTGGTTTCAATTGCTGTATTGTTTACATTTACAAAGTTTAGTATTTTTCATTATGGTTTTTCATTGTGGAGATATTCTTTTCATTTCAGTTCATAATTAAAATCTCCACATGTAACTTCTCCGATACGATTTCCAAGTTTAAGTTAGAGAGAAAGAAAGGAGGAATATATTTTGAAAATTTATTATATCACAAGTTCTGTAGTGGTCCTTCACCAAATGAACGACAGCTGGATGATGAGTATTATTTAACTGCCGGTGTCATCATTTTGCATTCTGCTTGAAAGCCTAAAGTATAAAGCTCATAACAAATAAAAAATACAGACATAGAAAATTCACAATTAAATAGTCTTTTAGACTCTATTTCAGTACACATTTGACTTTGGTAGTCGCAGAGGAACTCCTGCTGCTATTAGCAGATACATATATGAAAAAAAAAGGGGCACTTCAGAGGCAAAAAATGCTGTCTTGCCTAAATGCAAAGGCTTGAACACATGAGTACAGACGCGATTGGGGTCCAGGTTTTTATTTTCTCATTCGGGCCAGCTTTCACTGAGTGATGTTGCAATTGCTGAGAAATTGTGTCACTTTATTATTGCAGCCTACATGTGGGTTTTAAATAACATTTTCCATAAACAGGATTGTTTTGGTTAGTATACCCTAAAGAACACCTGTTGACAAGTGGGCTTTGGAATCCCTTCAAATTACACTCCAATTAGTCCGTGCGGTAATTGACAGTGGGGTGCTGCTGCGAGCTCCTCCCTCACGGGTCTGCCCCACACAGCCAAGTGCGGGAGCCGGGATCACACACTCACTTGACAATCTTTATGTATTGCTGCATTTAGGATTAGGGTGGTTTTGAGGCTTAATCCCACATAATCAGGTTGTGTCCCTGTGGAAGCAAATGATGAAATCCCCTTCTCTCCAAACCAAACAGATACATGTCGTTAATGAGGGAGCAAGTGAGTTTAAGCCTCCTTCACGTGAGCTCTGCTTGGACACATGGAAATTTAATTTTTCATAACCTGCTAAAGACAGCCATCAGCATCTATGGTGAAATGCAAACTGGCATTGAAGGAGCAGCTGACAGAGGAAGGGTTAACGCCTGCTGTGCTCCCTAGCCAGGACGTGATGGTGAGAAGACACCAGGAACGTGGCTGGCTAGAATTCCCCTTGTGCCTCTCTGCCTTTGGTTGGGGCATCTCAAGGCAAGAGCCTAGCAGACCTGTT
Organism: Phaethon lepturus; assembly: GCF_000687285.1. Classification (NCBI taxonomy): domain Eukaryota; kingdom Metazoa; phylum Chordata; class Aves; order Phaethontiformes; family Phaethontidae; genus Phaethon; species Phaethon lepturus. The sequence goes on from NW_010517411.1 coordinate 50,717, forward strand.
ACCTGACAATGCCACGACATCGATGGGGGTCTGTACGGTTGAAGGTGCCTTTGCTGTGACCAAGGCCCACCCAAGCTACCCACGTTGCCAGCAGCAGCAGCAAGCTGGGCTTACCGGTGGTGGTCCCAGCCGCCCAGGCTTGCTGTCGGCTGCCAGACCGTACTGAAGCACTGGTGGGCATCAAGGTGCTAGAAAAATGTGGGGTGCCCCTGCGGACCCGCTGCGCTGCGGCTGTACCTCCCGAGCCGCCCAAGGCGAGCGAGGCGGCAGGAGTCGCAGCTGCAGACGATTACCACCTCGGCCCCGACTAAACAAAGGGCGGCCGCCGCAGACCCCCCGATCCCAGCGGGACCGGGAGGGAGGCTTACCTACCCCCTCCGGCCCGGCCCGCTCGCCCGGGCGGGTGTTCTGCACGGCCGAGCGTGCGAAGCCGGCAAGTCTCAGGTAATCGTGAGCGACGGGGAAAGGCAAGGAAAGGGGAAAGAGCAAGTTTAGTTCTGCAAAGGCATGAAAGGAGCTCTCCCTTTTGTGGCATTGTTTTATTCCCCCCTCAGAGGCAGGGCTGACTCGACCCCCTGACTCGACCCGCATGGATTACAGGCGCTCCTTTCGGGGAGAAGAAAGGGGTTTCTGTGCTCTTTGAAGCCCGCGTATGCTAGTCAGACAGGAAGCCGGAGCTTCTGTCAGTCAACAGCACATGCAAAATTTATCAAGTATATTACTTGACAGAGGTTACTCTGTCATTACCAGCTAACAGGGCTCTGCCAGAGTTTTTTTTTATGGAAGCATGTGCTGTCAAAGGCAAAGTGTCCATTGATTGATTGCCACAGCTGACCTAAACATACAGAGATCACTGTGTAATAACCCCTTTATCATATATAAACCACCAAATGCTAAGTTCAATAACACTAATGGTCTCACTTAAACCCCTGAAGCCAGGCGCATTCAAAAGAAGAGGGAAAACCGCCATCTTTTCTGCAAACACCTCAGCGTGCTGCGGGGCTGCTGCCCGGGATGGAGGTGTGGGGCGGCGGGGCGGGAGCTCCCAGCCCTGCTGCCTGCGGCGGGCTCAGGGGCAGACGCCGTCCAGCCCATGCGCTGAGCTTTCCACGGCAAAAAATATGCGTTTGTATTGCTCAGTTCTCTATTTTCTGCTAAGCAGCGTGCTATGAGTATTACAGAAATACTGTGCAACAATCGTGTCCAGTAGATCCTAAGCCTGAAAACTGCTTCAACTTTCTCCAAAAACAGTTGGACCCTTCTTGAAGGAGTTTCCTGGCAGTTAAAGCTCCTTTAAAAAAAAACAACAGAAAGAAAGCAACATTTACAAAAGGGGAGGAGAAGGCTTTCCTAAGCTACAGGCCAAGGTTTAAGATCTCTATCAGCCATTGAAATGCATCGTTTCATTTCCTTCAGAAATAGAAATATAGGTAGAGAAAACAAGGCACGAATGTTACTTGTGTTGCTGTTTTCTTAGGGAGACAAAAAGGCCTGAATGATAGAGGGGAAGAAAGCTCAATATAATGTTTGCATTGCAGGGTATTACAATACTAGGAGTTGGAGAAATACAAGGTTTGAGGGGGAGGAAGTACTATTATTTGAAACTTGGAATAGTCTGAAAGCGACTCGGATACCATTATGGTAAAAGTGGGCACAGGCTGAATTTGAATCTCTTAGTGTTCTCAAAAGAAGAAATGACAATTTTTCTTTGAGTGTTACTATGAATTCTCCCTTCAGTTGTCCCATGGCTGCTCTTAAAATCTTCTGCCTAGCTGTAAATGCAGCAGCTTTTTAGACAGAGGTCAGTGGTAGTTTCAATAGCCAGGAGACAAGCCCTTGTCCCCCTGAGGTCAATGACATAGCTTACTATAATAAACACACGCTATCAGGCTGAGAGTCATTTCTGGTGGGGAGGTCTAAGGTCTTGCGGGTCCTTCTGTCACGGTGTTTCCTGGAAGACTATGATAGGACTGCAGCTGGGGATGCACAGAAAGGTCCTAGGTGAGGAAGGAGCCCTGCAAACAATTTCCGACAGAAATTACTGCTAACTTGGGGGTAGCCTTATGTGTAGAATAGATCTTTTTTGTTTGTTTGTTTAGGGTTTTTTTTGGTTCGCAGACAAGCCAAAAGGTTGCTTTGGTTCTGCTCAGGCAAAGTATTCGTGTAACCTGAAACAAATATTTCCAGCCCCTCTCAGTACATGCAGAGGGCTAGATCATTCTCACCATATCACAAATCATCTTTTGGAAATCAAGTGTAAAAATCAACAACAGCCCTATGTTATTAATAAGTACTTTATAATAACCGAAAAACCCAGCAGAAAAAAAGCAGGACAGATGCCCTCTTGCTGCTGCACCTGTTGTTCTCTTGCCTGTTTAAGGGAAGCGCAGGGTAAGGGCTGCTGCGAGCGGAGCCGCGGAGGGGGAGCAGAGTGCTCTCTAGGGATACTCCAGCTCGGAGGCTGAAATGGGCAGGGCAATTTACTTCAGGGGCAACTTACACCCATATAACACTGGCCAGGAACAGCCCAGCTCTGCAAGTGAGCCCTTGGGGGAACGCTCTGCTTCGGTGGGAGCTGTAGGGTGTGAATGGGGTGTCCAGAAAAGCCAAGCCAAACTTTCTGGCAGGGGCAAACGTACAGAAATGTCACAGCTGTAAATTTGGGTTAACATCACCTGGGCAAAATCTCCAATGAACTGGAAAGAATTCACTGCTTCTGATGGAAACTGTATACAAATAGACTTCCATGAAAGCGCTTTCCTAGAGTTTCAAGTTGAAAACAAAATTTAGTCAACGGGTTCAGGTAAGAATTTCTTTAGACTGCGAGATTCACTTGAACCTGAAGCGCAATGCAGTAGTCAGGGATGCAAATGTAGTTTTTCTGAACCCTCACTAGCCAGCCCATATCCCCTCAACCCCCCAGTTTGTTCTGCTACTTAATACCAAGAGGAGACATTACCCACCTTTACCCTGCTCTGTGTGTAACTTCTCTGCCAATTGCTGTTGGTAGTCACAAAATACGCATTCAAACATCTAAGGTTTCTTCTAAAAGCCTTCACTACCTAGATCCATTCACCCATGGAAAAACTGAATCTTACCTGAGTCTCTTGCCGCTAAAAAGCAATCCCTCCTCTCTCACATGCAGAGTCAAAGTATAGAGCAGCAAAATACTTTATTAGGGGATAGAGTGACAAATCATCAGTAACTCAGTGATATACAGATGAACATCGTATGAGTAGTAAGTCAGTCACTCATAGCACAGTGACTTTGTCTACAATGAAGCACAATCACTCTAATGCAACAACATTAACTTACAATATTTGGACATGGAAATGGTTCAGTGGGACCTGGATAAAAGGCCAATGTGCACTGGGAAATTTTTAAAACACTGGAGGACATGCTTTCTTCCTTATGACAGTAAGAAAATTAAGGTCCTCTTGGTCAGATCTATGGGATTTTTCATGTGCTTCACATGTCCCATACCCTCTTTTCAGCTGCAGCAGTCAATATACTGCACCACATATGCTTGTCCATTTTCATTCACCAGTTCCTTGCAGGATGTTTTCTCTTATGGCTTTAAAAGAAGAGCTGAAGTTGAAATCAGCTTCAGAGCTCCCCTTCTCAAAACAGCCAGCCGTTTCATCTCTGGTGCAAGTGTCTTACAGTACCTGGAAGGGAGGATAACAGAGCGGCCTGTGATGACCAGATCACACCTGTCACCTTTCTTAAAAATAGCTATCGAGTCAGCCTTTCTCATGGTTTCCCACTGGTGCTCAATGACATTGTAAATAAACAGTGAGTGATTCTGATGATGCCCAGCAAATTCCCACAATGTCCATGAAAAATCCCATCCATCTGGTCGTAGTGATTGATGCTCTCCTGTTCCAGTTTATTACATACCATCTCAACTTTTATATTCAAGCAACAAATTGTTAAGAGGCTGTAGTCCTACATTCATGTGTGGTCCTAGTTCCTTCGTAGTGCTGATACCTACAGATAATATGAGTGGGAGACTCCCAACACGGGTACTTGCCCAGAACTCCACTGGGGAGCAGATGAATGTATTGTACAGCGTGACTTTGAGATGTGACAAGATATGGAAATCTATTAAGTGACCCAACTTGTCGTTCCTTCCTCTCTCCTGTCACTTTTTGTGAAAGTGTACTTTGCAAGAGATTCTGTCTCTTGTGATCGGCCTCTTACCACCAGAAAAAGGTGCAATGAAGACCTTCCCATGTGACTTTTGCTACTGGGTCCTTTACTGCATTCAGGGACATCTCAAGCCCAGTGGTGTCAAACTCTGACTGGAGGAGATAGAAGCAAGCAATATTCCAGGTGTGGGGAGAAAGCCCCGGTGGGAAAGGATGCATAACACACACTTGGAGAAGAGTCAACCAGTCTGAGTCAGTGAGCAGCCGAGGGAAACAAAATGATGAAGGAGGCCTGCATTTGGAAGCAGAAAAATGTTCAGGATCCAAAGTGCTGTGCATCAACATCATCACCGTAAAGCAAAAGGCAGAAGGGAAGCCATGGAGAGCTAATAAACAGATGAAAATCCGGCTCACATACAATACCTGGCTCTGCTGCAGGTACTATAGTCAATTTGCACATCTTCTCTCTGAAGAGAGCTTTCTGAAAACATCTCTTTGAGAGAGGCGCTTGCCAAAAATAACATTTTATCAGCAGCACAGCTTGTCAAAACCAGCATTTTAGCTAGAGCAAGCATTCAGTGTGCAAATAATGTTTTTCCAGGAGCAAAGCTTCCCATATTGGAAGGTAGAAGCTGTTAGCACACTACTTTCACTAAATCCATCCCTCCCCCCTTCTTTTTGATAAAATGTTATTTTCATCCATCTCCTCCCCCTAATAAAACATTATTTTTGGAAAGTTCTTGCCCTTCATGAAACACTATTTTCCTCAAGCAAAAACTCCTGATAAAACTCACTTTCAGCAAGCCTTTCTCCTTAAATTGCCATGGTCCTCACTCCTGATAAAAAGGTGTTTTCTGTTAAGTCTCCACTTCTGATAAAATGTTACTTTTTCCAAACTTCTGCTCCTGATAAAACAATCATTTTGCCAAGATTGGCTCCTGAGAAAATGTTATGCTTGGCAGGGGCTGTTCCTGATAAAACATTTATTTTTGCCAAACCTCTACTTCTATTAATTTTTTTCCCCTCAAAATTATTATTATTTCCCCTAAAGCCTCCTTAATGTAAGATATTGGATATGACACAACAGTGGGTGACAGAGTACCACTTGCCAACCAGACTTTTATCCACAGCCATGATTGCTAATGGTGAACCTCCCCAAAACACTGACGTTGAACACCTCTTGCACAGTGCGGTTCTTCTGGAAGCCTTGGAAGCAACAATGAAAAAGATATTTGCACCCTTGTGCTGAAAATGGGCTTAGTTATCGTATTAGCTCCTCATATAAGGCAAACCTGGTCTTATTTAAAAGTGAATAAAATCAGACCCACCAACAGGTTAACGGCGAAACACTTACGGGTTTGTTCAGAATTTTCCAGTTCTCTAGTATTTAATGTTCCAGTGGGTTTAAATGAGGTTATAGACAGGAGATCCCTGCTTGTTCACAGCAAAACTTTAGATTACCGGCAGTTCTGTGTCTATTCTGTCTCATCCTGCCCAAATTCACATTGGCAACTGCCATACTGGCCCACACGTTTCTCAAAAAAGACTTCTTCCATGAGCACATACAAAAATGTGTTCCTGCAGTTGTGATGTGCTGTAGGAAGGGGTGACAATGCAGAGGGCATGGGTGTCATGTTGGCACAAGACAAGAGAACTTGGGTAACATATTCTGGAGCACTCTGCCTCTTTGCATTATCACATGTCCCCCTGTCTGGTGATGTTCAACCTGAATCTAAGGTTCTTTATCTACTTCTGGTAGAGCTAGTAATGAACCGCCTAATGTGTTTCACATGTTTGCTCAAAGCGCAGCTGGTCACTTACATGTGTGGATAGGGGCCACACAATGTGTGATGAAAAGGTGAGGACCTGAATCTGTCTAGCCTGGAGAAGCGTCTAAATGCTGCGTGTAGCTACCTAAAGGGCGCTATACAGAAGATGGATCCAGACTCTTCTCAGATCAAGCTCAAGAGGCAAGCCAGCACAAGCTGCAGCAAGGGATATTCCACTTAGATGAAAGGAAGAATAAATATCACCATGAGAGTGGCCAGGCACTGGGACAGGTGCCCAGAGAGGCTGTGGAGTCTCTGTTCTTGGAAATATTCAGAACAGAGCTGGACACAGCCCTGAGCAATCCAACTTTTATGACAGCCCTGCTTTTAGAAGGAGGTTAGACCAGATGAGTATAGGTCCCTTCCAACCTGAATATATGATTTTCAGTGTGTGTCAATTTACACTCTGAAGCTGGAACCCAGACAACGGAGAGCATTTTCTTCATAATGAATAAAAAATTTACCTTGAGGTGAGTTAAATATTAGACTTTAGCTGGTGTGTTTTGTTTAGTCTTCCTAGTTTATGTCTCATCCGAGTTATACCTTCAATATATTAGCCTTCTGAGGGTTAAATGGAAGACTGTAGGTAATTCATGGGAAGACACATTAAACTTGGTCATCTTGATTAAATATCTGGCTTATGAAGCTTCAAAGGCAGGAATGGGTGTTAGAGATGTCAAATCTCAATGCAACCTCAGAGAGAATGTGGTAACCTGAAGACAGCCTTGCATGGAGTCCGTGGAAGTATGTGGGCAGAGGCAGGAAAAATGGCAGTAGCACCCTTTCCAGCAGCAAAACAAACTTTGATCTGTTTAAGACAACCGAGAAACTGCATTTTCAGGAAGTGCCCACAGGATCTGATCTGAAGTTTCCATAGCAATACAGGTTGCTCTCTCTTACCTCTCTACCTCTGTTTCTAAGTTAAAGAACTGTTCTGGATTGGAGTTTTTTTGGCTTGCAGTGTATAAATTCATTCACCTCAGTGCTTGTGCTGTGAGAGCTGATTTGGGGTGAGACTGGCAAACCACAAGCATCACATTCCCTTTCTGGTCCATCCTTGCAGTTCCCATTCGCAGGTTTAGGGGCACCCAAGACCTAGAGCCAGTGCTGTGCAATTGTGTGACAATCTTCCCATCACACAGCTTTATTTAGGCACTAATAACACAAGACTCCAGCTGGGAGCGTTGTCTGCAATGCTAAGCACCAGGCAGCACATCTTTCACAAACAGCAGAGCAGTGGGGAGCATGCTGGGTCTGAAGAGTGCCTTGGCATTGTAATCCTCTGCATCAGAAAGGCCCAGCGTATGTTCTGGACAGCAAAGCTGAAGAGCAGCATATGAGCAAGGACCCATGGGCTAGCCTTGAACCCATCTCAGCCACTGGGCTCAGTAATCAGTTAGCCCCAGTAGTAATGAGCAATGTTAACAAAGAGAGCGCTGGCTCAATATATTTAACTGCTGCCTTGCTCACCAGAGTGAGAAGGAGCCCTTTGTCCTTACAGTCCAGCAAAAGTTAGTAAGTTTGCTTTACATTTTTAAATGAAGAGTTAAAATCAAAAGCATGTCTTACTACCAAGCAGCTGAAGTAATTAATGAGCCTTCTCTTGCTTTCTTGCACTTTGATTTTAACAAAGTGACAGTGGACAAGTTGTAGTGACATGCAAATCCTTAAGTTCTTAAGTTGCAAAACATGACAGCCCTACCTTTATTCCATAAAAAAGACTGGAAAATCAGTGCTGATCCTTTCCCTCTCTCCACACCTCAGCAGATGCAGGTGTTGTTCTGAAAATGGAGTAAAATCCTGCATTTTTTTAGAACTAGTCCAGAGTACAACATTAATCTCTCACTTCAGATTAGCAAATGTAATGATCCTTGTCTGGTTTCATTTGTGTTATCTTTTCATCCCAGAATGGAGTATTTTCTTGCCAAGAGAAGAAAAAAAAAAGCTAAAATGTTTTCCAGGTTATGTCATAATAATAAACCTTAGATCCACTGCAGCAGAAGTTGCATGAGAGAAATGTTAACAAGTCAGTAATAATGATGAACAGAACTACGATCTAACAGCCCCTATGCTGCAATTCATTTTCTGAAAGAATAATAAGAATGAGATTCAAACGCAGCTGCTGGTTTGGGATACCACATACTGCAATGCTGAACTTTGGATACTGAGGTAATGGTCTGAAGATACCACAAACCAATGTCCTCTTCTGAAAATGTTGGCCATAGATTTTATTATGCTGACATGTAAGTTAAAGTCATGCTGACCTCAGAGCAAGTTGCCCCTTGCATCTTATTCATATTAGGCTTTTAGGGGAGTTATCTTATTCATATTAGGCTTTGTAAATCTTTTCTGGTTTTCTTCTGTAAGACCTGGCCTCTGGACAGGCAGCTCCCTGCTATATTCTTGTAATATTTCCAAAATGTAAACATATGTTTAACGGCATTTTTCGTTCCTCAAATTTACAATTTGTTTTAGTGTCCACACTTCTACATAAAACAAAACTGTTCAAATATAGTATAGTTTCTTTGGCTCTTCAGAATTTGTCCTTTCAAACGCGACACACAAAAACCAATATGTTTTTTACTGTATCTACACAAAATATATTCATATACTTTAATAACACAGCAATGTAGAAAGTGCAAAACCATTGACAACCTATTCCACGGACTTTTTCCAAAACTCACAACCTTGCCATTTTCTGGGTTCAGCCTTGGGACCCTACAGAGGTTTCTACCTCACTGTCTAACAGTAGGAGTTAGAGTTTCCCTGAAATCTCTTTATGACTCATGTTGTTGATCTATTTTAAGACAGCCATCCCATTTCCAAAATTCAGTCACTTCTGACATCCCCTGCCGTGTTCACCTGCCACTCCTGGCTGCTCTTCAGCAGCTAATTTGCACACCACATAAGCATTTAAAAAATTGCAGTTAAACTAGGAATAAAATATCAGTACTGACCATAGTTTATATAACCTTTCTGTTAATGATATAAGTAGATTAATATGTATTCTTTTAAAGAGAGGGGAGAAAAAGCCCCAAACACCAACAAGACAATTTAATCTACTGCATTTGCTTGTAGGAGTCATACATCAGGCCCTGACTCATTTGCTATTCTAAATGGCTGAAGTCACAATTATGTTATGCTTAAAATATTAGCGCCATAAATAAAGCCATTAATGCTTATGTGGTTTTCTAGGAAAGCTTTACTGAGAGATTTCATTTTTCTATCAATCCCTGTAGTAGACACAAGTCTAGAGGCACCCAATCTCTGTCTAGACGCTGCCCCCTTAATATCATACATATAAAGTTTGTATTGCATTTCTCTACAATATAACTAGTCCCCAAACAACATTGCACTAGTAAGAAGATATGAAACATCTAGCTCCACACCTCAGGTCAAATCTTTTCAATTTGGCAGAAAGATAAATAAAAGGAGGTTAATGTTAAAACCAACTAGCTTGGTTTAAGAAAGTAAGAGAGAATGAGAACCTATTGATTTTCTCTGTAATAAATGACAATACAAAAGCAGTAATGTTGGAAATGTTTTTGAACTGTTAGGGCAGAGTCTGAGTGCAATGTGTAGGCAATGTGTTCTCCACCTGATGAAACCAGTTGCCAAGTCATTTCTCATGCTGGGAGGAAACAAAATGTTGACACAGAAAAACAACCCTCTGTCACCTCTCCTACACTTTTAATGAAGGGACCAGGTAACAAGAATTTGAACTGGTACAGATTTACTGGTGCTATTTAAGACATGAGAATCATTCAGTTTGCCAGAGAGAAGTATTTCTTTCCTTCCTTTGGAAAGCTGCGGAAAAAGTCTTTGTCCCTGCGCATGCAGGTGATGAGCAGAAGGCAACCGATGACTAGATTAACCGTGAAGCATGAACATCAGTGCAGACGCTTGAGGGTCTGTGGGCTTGGCCATAGCCCCTGATTCAGGTCACTTTGCTGGCAGCCCAGCTGGTTGCCTCCAGGCCCTAAGGTCAGCTTGGTTCCAAGCTTCCTGGAGCATGAATTTCCATTACTTACAAGCTGCGGGTTTAGGAAAGACTTATGGTCGTACGGGTCGACAGCACTGTATTTTTGACTGTTCCCTGCAACTGTTAATTGCTATGAAATTCGAAGCATTGGAAAGGGCTCCCAGAACACGAGACAGCTGCTTGCAGCAAATACATTTTAACAATGTCAAAAATACATCCCCAAACCAAAGTGAGTATTAAGTTGCTTTAGGAAATTCTGAGTTTCATTTCTCAATGCTTCTTACATTTTGCAGTGTACCATATGGAAGTTGTAACCATTTTGTTTTCAGTTGGTGTTAACCATCAAAACAAGTTATAGACCGGGCAGAAAGAAGGCAAGGTGCACTGTTGGAGAGGAAAAGTGTCCTAGAACTGCATAGGAGCACAGATACCAATGTGTATTAGTATCTTTTTGTTGCAACAGAACTATGACTGGAAAAGGATAGCCAGGATAGATATCCTGGTATGATCCCAGCTATATTCCTTGCTGAAACTTGAACCACTTACTTATCTATCTCATAGGAAAAGCTACAGAGACTGGTCTGTAGGGTAGCAGAGGAGACAGTGACACATGCTGTAAGTATTCCTGTGGTAAAACACAAAGCACGAAAGTCCGTTGTTGCCACGAAGCTATAACTTGTGTTCCGTAGATGTGCTGTCAAATAATTAATTTGAAAACTAGCTCTGGTCAAAAACACCAGTGAGTTATAGCAATAACACATGTGGTTAGCTGAAAGGTACCATTATCCTAAAGAAACAGAAATCATGGGGACCTTGCTCTTAATAGAAATGCTAAGGTAAATTCCGTCATAGCAGGAAGCCTCTCAGATGGGATTGACTAGCATCTCTATTGGTAAACATTAATAAAACCTTGCACTAGCTGATGTCAGCACTGAGACATTCACAGTTAGCACAGGAAGGCTGTGAGTAGGTCCAGAAAAAGGATGGGAAAAGATAAGAAAGTCTCTTCTGAGTATCATGATGTTGGCAGGTGGGCCAGTATGATCAGGGAGGAGTGGTTTCCTTCACACCTCAAATACTGTGTTCAGTTTTGGGCCCCTCAGTACAAGAAGGACAGTGAGTTGCTGGAGCATGTCCAGAGAAGGACAATGAAGCTATTGAGGGGTCTGGAGGGCAAGTCTTATGAGAAGCGGCTGAAGGAACTGGACAACTAAAAACAACTAAACTGGTTGTTTAGTCTGGAGAAGAGAAGGCTGAGGGGAGACCTTATCACTCTCTACAACTACCTGAAAGGGGGTTGTGGTGAGGTGAGTGTTGGTCTCTTCTCCCAAGTAACTAGCTATGGAACGAGAGGAAATGGCCTCAAGTTACACCAGGTGAGGTTTAGAGTGGGTATTAGGAAAAATTTCTTTACTGAGAGAGTGGTCAAACATTGGAACAGGCTGCCCAGGGAGGTGGTGGAGTCACCATCACTGGAAGTGTTCAAAAAACATGTAGACGTGGCACTTCAGAACATGGTTTAGTGGGCGTGGTGGTGTTGGGTTGGCAGTTGGACTTGTTGATCTTAAAGGTCCTTTCCAACCTTAATGATTCTGTGATTCTGTGATTTTGTTTCTTGGCATCTTCTCTCATTACACTGCAGATCTCTCTCAGAGTAAATCTGGAGATGCTGAAAAAAACATTTCTTGGGGTTGGGTTTTTTTTTTCCCTTTCTTCCTTTGCACGTCCTTCCACCTGTGCTATTTTTTGTTGAGCTTACTGTTGCATGTATTATTACTCATGGTGGCTTGTCTGCACCTTCTCATTCTGCCACTCATCTGAACCTTTTAAACCAGCCTTGTTTACCACCAAACCTCCCTGGGCAATGTGAAGAAGGTGTTTGCAGCCTTCAAGAAGTCCTTTATTCATGTTGCACCTGCAACAGCCACAAAAGAAAATAATGAGCAATTTGTTCACATGATTTTCTGAAAAAATGCAGTCCATCAGTGTGCTTCTAAGAGAGCAGACTTTTCTAACAGCTTTAATTGCACAGCATAAAGAATTTACTGCAAAGAAAAAGAGACTCTCAGAAGGTTGTTTGTTCACCATAGAGTATTCAAGTTCTTCTGAAGACCACATATAACTTACTAAAAAGCTTAGCAATATTTTATTATTTTCTTTTCAGAAGTGTAAAAAAATACTTTAAAGTACATATATGGACTGACCACAGATTTACTGCCACTGGCTTTTTGTAAGTCAGCCGGAATGAGGCTGCTCATGTACATAAACGAGTCCAGCTGGTACATTTACTGGCAGCTTTATAAGAACACCTCCAGAACTGCTGAGCGCTTGTGAAAGGTAGGGTATCAAACAAACTGGACGGGACATGTGGGCCAGTTGATGGGCAAGGCACTATAAACCTATCCATAACTAGTGCAGCTGTGACTATAAAACTTTTCAGAAAAAAACCCAAAAATCAGACACACAAACATTTAATGAATTTCAAATGAAAAACCTGGAATGCTTAGAGGGACCACGTAATGATTTTGGGGGAGTCCATTACAGGTCACACTTAAAACAAGAAGTGAGGTTTAGTAGTCAATATATTTTGTTGCTTCCTTTAATCAGCCTCAATTAAAATTTCCCAGCAACAATTAACTTCTTTTCTATTTTTAAAATCACATTTCAGAGTGCAGCCTGGTATTAATATCCAACAAAACAAGGGGACCTCTTTAATATTGCTGCCAAGAGAGTGGTAGCATTGTGGTACAAAGACAGGCTTTGCGTATTTGTGTTAAACAGAGAAAGTAAAGCCGTTTGCCTCATGTAATAAAAGCCTATCTGAAATTTATTCTTCCTCTAGCAGTGAAGTGCCTACATCTGGTTCCTCAGTGAAAGTTTCTGTCCTCAGAATCGTTTCATTTATTTATTTATTTATTTAGCAAGTATCGGCACTTAGTAGTCAAATCCTGAAACCTAATTGCAATACATTATTACCTGAGCCTTTTCCTTTACACGAACAGATAACTCAGTAATTTACAGGCATAGTGAGACATTTGTAGATGCATGTCATTAATGTACAGTAATATTATCTCTTCAGGTTCTGAAAGAACCAAGTAAATTTACCAACCTGGTCTAAAGCATATTTGACCAGAGCTCTGAAACTGGCTCAAAGATGATGAGGAAAATGGGAAATATCTCCCATCAGGGGTCAAGATTTATTTCAGTATAGCAGCAGTGAACAAAGTAGGAATTTGCAGCCGTGTGTGCACTCAGGGTTGGTCTCTAGCACAGTTCTTGAGCAATGGCTCTGACGAATACCACAGAGACTACAACCTGCACAAATACCTCTGCCTAGCTTTACACACCTTCTTTAGGATAGAGAATGCTCCCACCCGCTTTGGGTTCATGGGGTGCTAAAAGCCCCAGCCAAGCCACTGCTGCCCCACACAGGGGCAGCTCAGGGGCCATCATGCCCTTGATCATGAGATCCAGTCCTCTGTGTGCAGTCTATCGGAACCCTGAAAATCACTGAGTGTGCAGCCAGAGACATGTTTTGTTTATAGTTCTTTGGAAAACTGCAAGAGCCTGTGTTTCTGAGGGACTTGTGGCCTAAGTCTCCACAAAATTTGGAAGTTCCTTTCACAGTTCCTCAGGCAATACTGCTGAGACAGCTGCAGTTACTCTGGGAACTGTCATGAAGATAAAAAAGCTCTGCAAATGGAACCTGGCTAAAGCAGCCAGGCCAAGCCTCTATAAAAAACGGAGATAAAAACTGTTTTGGGGGATCTTTCTGACTGTTATATTATGGTAAATGGCTGTATTCCATCCTTATCTGAAATGCTTTCTTAAAACAGCCTCAGGCACATCTGTGTGTGGAGGATGGAGAGAGAGCATCTCCATCAGCTGTGTCTGCAGAGCATCGTCTCCATGTGCAGTTCAGTTGACCACACCTATTACAAGGCAGACCATTTTCACATAATAAAATTGTCCAGAAACAAAAATGTTAAGACTATCAAATCATATTAGGAATATCTTCTTCAGCAAGAACTGAGTGCTCACTTTGGATTACACTGACACATTACAGTCATCAGGTTCCTATCCAGGGTAATGAAGCCAGGGGATTGAAAGAGAGACATCTGCAGAATTTTGATTCTATGCAGATTCAGTGGAATGAGTGGAATATAAAATAGTTGTCAGGCTATTTTGTAAAAAATCCATTGATAAACCACTCCCTGAAATACAGTACTACATTAATTGATCCCATGCTGCAGCTTCTCAACTACCCAAACCTGACCTGCAGGGCTTCTACTGTAACAAGTAAATACTAAGAAAATGCATGAACTTCATAAGCAACACTTTCTATTCGTCCAGCCTTTCTTATTCTATCTTTCTTCTATTCCTGGAAATCAGGGGTCTCTACTTTTATTCTTCTCCTATTCTTCTTGGAATGGGCCATCAGCAGAGCAAAGCAATGCAAGTCTGAGGGAACTATGTTGATTTATGCTGGCTGTGCGGCTGGCCTCAAAGTGTACAAATACGAAGAGATTCGACTCAGTAATAAATATTACTGGTAAAATCCTTCCCCTTCCTTGGGGTTCTGTACTCTGGCAGACACAAAAGAAAGAGAGGAAAGTGCATTGTTTACCTCAAATTGCAGGCCAAATTTCAAATGTTCATTTCCTGATGCTGAAGCATAAATTGTGGAGAAAGAACAGTTTAGCATAAGCTTGAAAAGGTTATTTCCAGCAGAACTCTGCTCAGACTCTGTCAAAGTCAGGCCATGTTAGTTACCTCCCTTTAGCATTTTGAGTTCATTTTCTTCTGCTCCAGCTGATAGACCATCTCAAAGTCCCATGCTGTATTAGTAATGATAATCCTTCCTTTTTTGGCTGAAGTCCACAACAGCAGAAACAGAGCCAATCTCTTATCTCACATAGTCCCTGTCTAACTCACTCTGAACACAGACAACAATATTTGCTCTCAAAACCAGGAGTCAAATGCTGTGACTAATCTTAAACACAGTAGACGCTTATTGGGAACTGTAAATGATCTGGATGGTTTTAAAGGCTATATATAAACTAGATGATGTGGCCTCAGATGGGCTGGCATCATGAGCTGCTTGTGCACCCACGTAACATACCAACTTCCAAATATCCACTCGTGCTTTTTCTCCTGATCATTTCTTCCAGCAATGGTTTTGTCTCCCCCTGTAGAACTTTGGTTCACACAGTTGACGTTGAAAGTAGCAACCCCCTGACACACTAGCCTTCTGACTACTGGATAATTGGTGACTTGGTCAGGGTGAGCTCTCTGATTTTTTTGATCAACTTGTGTCTAAAAATGTCCTTAGGCAATTACAAGGCACCCTGAAATCAGCAAATGATGCTTCTGCTCCTCCACTTCCTGCTGTCCTCTCACAGCCTTAAGATTGCTGATATGAAACACTGCTGTTTGGGTGGATTATTATTTTGGAAGATACCTATTCCTTCCATCAGTATCTTTGTTAATGTTTGCTCTCTAGGTATGATGGACTCAAGGACAGTTTACCCCCTCCAGTCTGCCATCACTATATTTAATTGTGGGTCCAGAAAGGCCTTCAGTCTGCACTCCCACTGATTGCTTACTTCTGTAGAGATGCAGGGATGCCATGAAGATATTGTGCTGTGGGCAATGAGAGCTGCAGTGTAGAGGAGAACTAACAGTAATGCTGTGCAGAAATGCTTCCCTGATTAATAATGTTCCAGTTGTTGCGTTGACCATGTAGTGATGAGGAACATGGTCAAACTTCAAAGCAGTCTGACTACATACTGTGAAGCCTGCTAGGACTTTCATCAGGCTCTGCATCTTACACCATTTCTGTGAACCTACATGCTTGAAGAAGATCTTTTTCCCCGTTCCATCAGACACTGGATGAGGAAGACCAGTGAACACAACTCAGTTGCTCCATAACAAACAAATTAGCCCCTCATAGATGCTATTGTCAAAAAGAAAAACCTCCTCTGTCTATTACTGGCACCAGAATACACCTCATTGATAAAAGTTTTTTCTTCAAGCGCAGTTTCAGAGCTCACTGGGCTGGCTGCCCTCAGACACCAGTCCAAGAATCTGTCCCAAGACATCTTTCCAAGTGATAACATCGTTGCATTTGTTCCGCACACACTAAAAATTTAGATGCACAGTCTATTCATAGCACCCTGTAACAACAGCAACTTGCTTAAGACTGTCACTGGTTTTGTTAGTATCATAAATATCTCAGCAAAATGACATCGCAAGCCACACTATTAAATGTGGTTTGCTAATCCAGCAGTGCATTTTTCTAACTCTGTGATTTATGTCAAGGCTGTATCAATCAAGGATTGTAAATTCATAAATCTAATTGTTTTTGTGATTTGCTTTTGTAGAGTGCACTGCGTACTAGCTGCAATAACACACTCCAGGCTACGCATTTCCAGAGGATTACTGAACTTATTACTCTTCTTGGGTGGTTAAAGTCAGTCAGTCAGCCAAATACCTTTATAACACTACATATAGAGGGCCATATTTTTATGGTATAGTATATGAAAGAGATAATTTCAATGGATAACGGTCTCCCACCACTTCATAAATGCTGAGGCAAAGCCAAGACTTTATTGTGAAAGGAAATTGATCTCAAGACAATGTTCTATTGCAGTTGCTGAAGATCACAGCTATTTTATTACAATAGCTGCAGCCTACTATTCTGCAGATGAAGGGGAGTTGGTTATTGTGGGCTTGAACCTCTGCAGAAAGAAGCCAGGAAGACCACATGTGCAAGTGAAACAAAAATGCCCAGCGTGTGCGGGGAGACAAAGGACACCGGTTCCATGGCCATTAATATTCTGCCACGGGGCTACTGTGCTACTCCTGCGTGCAGCTGAAGGAGGAAGGGCTAATGGACCGTTTGTCTGAGTGGGACAGGCAGTTATGGAGACACCGGATGAAGTCTGGGATCTGGTGAAACAATGGGAGTTTTCCCCTTGGATCTTAACCTACGTCCTTTGCTAGTTTCAATTCCTGCAGATGCCTTTTCGTGCCGTTTGCTCAAGAGATCATGACGGTACGTCAGGCAAATGCCAAAGGCTGTTTGCGCCCTGTGCACACAGCCTCGCCCGGGCACGCGTAGTTGGGTGGCAAAGCTCGGACCAAGGCTTTGCACCCCCGGCGGCAGCCGTCCCGCATGTGGGCTGGGGGAGCTGGGCACGGTTACCCTTGCTAGCACACTGTTTTCAGCTGGGGCTGCTGTGCACGCCACGCTGTTAGGGGCCAATCTGTCTTAGAAATACATATTTGATGACGTCCTGCCACTCGAGTAAGAGAAAGAAATATAGGAATCGCTGTACTGGATCTGTAGGGTGGATCTGACCGTGACCCCCGCCAGGTGCTCGGCAGATGCCGGCGTACCACGGTTGGCAGATGTGGGATAATCTCCACTCCACACGCATTAGGCCTCATCCTGATCTCAGGCTTAGACTCTGAATCAAGAGGTTTAATGGCTGGATGGCTTCCAGTGGGCCAGTATTGTTTGTGTAACCCAATCGGGGTTTGTCCGCACAGCGAGATGAAAGTGGGAGGGCGGCAGGTTTTGGCAGCGCTAGGTTAGCATGGGGCCTGCAGCCAGGTCAAGAGAGTGGCCTCTTTACACCAAAGGGGCTGGATGGCCACGTCGGGCCCTGATCCTGCAAAACAATGTGCTTACAGTAATCCCACAGAGTTTACCCAAGGAACCGGAGGGTGCCCATGCTATTTCCAGTGAGTTTTAGCTCTCCCAGCCAGCTGGGACCACGACGCACACAAAGGAGGGGACAAGGACTTCCAGCGCCCGCCCCTGCCTCCCCGACGCTGCAGAAGGCGGGGGGCAGCTGTGCCCCAAAATCCTCCGGTGCACTTCCCTCTTGATCCAGCTGGCAGGGAGGGATGGGAACTGCCACCTCTCCTTGACTCAAAAGCCCACGTGTGGAGTTTGCAGGGTCCCCGGCATGGGTTTTGGAGCAGATTCAGACTGACCTTGTAATGCATATGGTGATGGGGCTTAGGAGATTGTTTTGCCAGGTTTAGGTGATTAATTATCTTGCTGGGAGAAGTCCAGCAGGTACAGTAATACCAGACAGGTGTTTATTAATATTACAACCATATTTCCTCCTGGCGTTTGATCTCGCCAGCTCCTGACGTTGCCTCCTTAGCGGAGACAATTGTCGGCTGACACCCGATCCATCCTTTGTTTGGCACATGGGTATCTTGTATTTCGCCTCCCCCCCTCGCCGGTGCTAAAATAAAAACAGAAAGGGAGAGGCAGGGTTTACAAGGGAGTGCGGGCTAGGCGGTGGGAAACCCGGAGAGGCTGCCCTGGTTTTCCATGCCAAGGGCACGGGGGCATGGTCGGGGTGGGCACCTGGACCTGGCAGATGGTGGGGCAGGACGCAGGTGAGGGGACCCCGACTTCAAGCTGCCCGAGCGGGATTACAGCCCTTGGAGGCTCCTTTCAACCACTTGTTGGAGCGGATAGAAGTCTCTTTTTAAGATGATGTCTGCAAAGGCCCATGGAAAGAGATTAATTCTGTTAGATATGGGGTGGAGCAGGAAGTGTAGTTATTTACAACCCAATCTGGTAAAGATTTATCTACGTGCTTGGTTTTGCACACGTGATCCAGAGGCTTGGTTTTAGAGGACTTTGGATTAAATGCATGAATGTTTCAATAATCCAAATGTGACAGACATGGAATTATAAATATATGCCTTCATTATTTTTTTTTTTTTTTCAGAACTGGGTACAAGCAAATTAAATTCTCACTCTTGTATCTATTTTACCCAAATAACCCTTTATGGTGTTTTTTGGTAGTTACTTTTCTCTAGCAATAAAAATGTCCTGCTATCAATATGTATTCAAACACAGCACTTTTCAGACTACCCAGATTGGGTTTTATTTTTTAAACATGCCACTGTGTTAAGATGTAATTCTTAACATACGTGCTATATATTAAACATATGGATCAACGAGGAATTTTTCCTTATGTCTTCCTTCCTGTCTACTTGAGGTATTGATGAATGCTTACAGCCCATGTTTGTTGCTGTAATTAACTGGAATTGGGAGTAAGCCCTCGTTGTGATTAATGGTAGAGGTAGATGTTTTGGCACTACAAAGGAAGGTATTGGAATAGTAGATTTTTTTAATTACAGCATTCAGTTTTGCAAAATTTAAAAGTTGTTTCCAGAGGGATGGAATGGTGGAAGGAAGTATGCTTGTGCCTTTAGGGGAAAAACTAATTTTATTCATAATGCAACAGCCTAACGAAACCCCATCGTGGCTGAAAGTTTGAGGAGAGGTCAGCATTCTCTGAAAGGATAAACAAAGCCCAGGCAGTGCATGTTGTGGGGCTCTGCTGAAGGCATCTCAGTCCTTTCAGCACCTTATTGCCGATGTGAAGCCCATCTAGTTTTGGTGCAGCCAGAGGCTTCACTATGGGCTGGTTACTTGGTGGGTGGCATTAAATGACCTTCAGCAATGCTAGTTCCTTGCGATAGCCATCTGAGTCACCAAATCCGTGCCTGTTCTTGGCAAAGGCCTGAATCCCATGGGCTCCAGGCTAGACCCCAGTGGATGGAGCAAGCGAGCCCTCTTCCTCCAAATAGCAGGCAGTGTGTGAGTTACCAGCGGTGTGAGGCACGTGGGAAATGAAGTAAAAAAAAAAATGACTGTAAATGCATTCACCCGTTCATTGAGTCACTTATTTCCACGAGACTGATCCTGAGTTGTCGTGGTTTAGCCGAAACCAGGATGAGTGCACAATCGTACACCTGCAGGAGGTTGTACGACACCAGAAGTCCCTCTTTTCAAGTGCTTATTCCACAGCTTTCGAGAGGACGCTAGCTCTGTAATCTAGAAGTCTACAGACATGTATCTGCAAACCTTAGGAGAAGGATGTGAATATCCTCCCCCTTCACTGGCTGCATATAGAGCATACATTTGTATCCCTGTGTAAAAACTCTTTTGATACTATTTATCCATGATGTAATGCAAAACGGTATGCACCACTTATGTCAGGACCTTACATGGTTTATTTTTCCAGGAATGGCATATTTCTTGAAAAGCACTGTTTTGGGTATCACCACAAAGTCATTGGCTTACTCTAATTTTTCTTTATCAGAATTGGTGATTTACAGACTATCAAAGAACTAAACATATATTTTTCTTCTAATACAGACTTAACAGTCTTGGGATGCGACATAGTCATTACCCAAGAAGATACTGTTTTAGTGAGTGCTATAACCCTCTCCCTTTGAGAGGAACACTCTTCTGTGTAACATACTCTGATAAGGTGACTTTTTTAGCTTCTAGAGCCTCAAAAGTGAAAGGAAATCACACACAGGAGCTGTAAAGAACAAAAATGGTTGGGATTGCAGTTTACCAGATAATTCAGGGTCCGTAGACTTTTTATTCTGCTATTAAAGCATGGCCAAGAAAAGATATGACTATGGTAAGTATAATAATTTGTTCCTTGTGTTGTTCTAATTTCTTTTAGATCTCACCTCGGAAATGGTATCTGATTCACATACTTGATAAATCTGCTTTCCTAGCTAATGTATTTGATGTGCTGGCTATTTGCTAATATTGTTTCCTTATAAATCTCATACAAATTAACTCCATTACAGTATCAGAAAAATGTCTGAAACACTTTCAGTGACACAGGAAACTTCCACAAGACCTCTTATAAACAGGGAGAGAAATTAGCTGTAAGTTTTAAGCATGGGCCTTCTGTGGGATTACTTTTTTCTGACTTCTTTCTGACACTGCTTCTAGAGTTGCTCATTTATCACTAACCAGGTAGAAGTGTTCTTTTTGTGTGTGTGTGATTTTAAACTGATATATGTATAGACATAAATAATTTCAGGAGCCAAAAAAATGCCAGAGAAATTATTACTTCCAGTGCTAGTGTTGAAACAGTGCCAAGCCTGAAGTTTTGTAAATTAGGCTGTAAGTGTGAAATCCCTCCAGCTGTTAAAAGTATTCCATATCTAATTATATTCACAGTTTTTCAGACTACTCTCTCTCCATTTGGAGAATCCTGAAACTACATACTGTGTGCCTGGAAGTGAGGGCCACATGCGTTCTGTGAAAACCTCCAAAACATAAAGAAAGCAAATAGTCAAAATAGATAAGCCGCATATTTGTATGGTTTTGTCAGTGTTTTCCTATGTGGCTTGCTTTGTTTTCACAACATTTCTTTCTAAACACCATTTACTGTAACGTGCCCACCCTGTCATTCCAGATGCCGTCAACAGTTATATGTAAGGAAGTGCCTATTTTTTAAACCCGTTTGTACAGGAGGCTAAAACAACAGCTGCATGAGAGCAATGAACCCCCAAAAGGGGGAAAAGTTTGTTTGTAGTCACTGCTCCAGCCTTCAGAAACCAACTGTAAAAGCTCTTTGTGAGCACCAAATAGTACTGTCACAAAGTGGGGAGGCTGTCCATTTTGGAGCATAACTTAATGCCAGACTGATGGGAATCGCATTTTTTAAAATCTGCTACTAAACTTCCTGACTCTGTCTGATCCTCTGCATGTTCACATTGCAACAAAACTGACTAGTTAACATCCTTGTCACTCATTAGTAAAGATACTCAATGCAGACATTCTCCTGAATGGTGATGTAACCATTAAGTAAAAACTGAGTAAGTCCTACACCTTAAGAGCAGCAAAACATCTGCAAGAGTGGTAAGATGTGAAAACCATTTTCCATTAAAAACATTTATCATACTTTCCTTGTTCTCCTCTGTCTGAATTACAATTCTATATATTCCCTCTGTAGGAACTTATATGGTGATACATATATTTCCATATATAAATATATATGTATCTGTATATCTGCAAGTTTACTTATTCCTTTGTTGTACATCCAAAACTTTATGAAACCAACAGGTGTTATCCAAGATCGACATTCCTATTAAAGACTGTTCATTCATCACTTTTGGTTTGAACATACCTACATTATGTAAATATTTCAGTCATTTAAAGTGGGAAAAAAAAAAAGTAATTTACCTTATCTATTGTCCCGTATGACAAATATAACTTTCCACTCAAAGGTCCTTTGAACAATGACACTGCAGTACTTAATGACACATACAGCTGGACAGTCTGACTCTTTTTGCAATTTAAATGGCTCAGAAGTTAAATGCATTGAAACCAAAATACTGAGGGAAAGACCGATTAGGTCACCCAAGTAAAGTTGTGCTGCCTTACAAGGGTAAACTGCTTTATCACAAGTATATTATACCTAGCAGAGGTGGCACCCCCACCATCAAACACATGGAAAATCCTACAATATATTACAAGCAGGAATAGCTCTTTTTCTCCTTCTTCCAGCTCCTTTTTTTCCAGGACACAGTGACTGCCCATCCCTGACGAGGACACTTGCTCCAGCTTTGTGATTCCCCAAGCCAGCCCGACCCTCTGCTGCTCTTAGTTTTGGCTAGCGGGGGAAAGTGAGTAAGGAGAGCAGAGGCAGATGTTGGCAAGGAAAAG
The DNA here is from genome assembly GCF_000687285.1 of Phaethon lepturus. Classification (NCBI taxonomy): domain Eukaryota; kingdom Metazoa; phylum Chordata; class Aves; order Phaethontiformes; family Phaethontidae; genus Phaethon; species Phaethon lepturus. The sequence continues at coordinate 73,196 of NW_010517411.1, forward strand.
CCAGTGCATAGTGAAAGGGCACATGTGAGAGCCCATGGTGTTAGTGGGGACTCGAGAGGAACAAGGGCAGGAGAACTTATGTTTTGGGGAATGTACCTGAGAACACAGGAGTGTCGCTTTTTTTATTTTATGAGACAAATATATAAATTTGGTTTGAAAAGACGTTGAAGATGAATGCAGATAGTAAGAAGAAATTATGACATTTTCAAGTTGGTAATGGAAAGTGCTCTGCACGGCGGAGAGCACGTCTTCCTTCCGTACCATGGTCTGGAGTGGAGCTGCTGCGCTGTTCCTGCAGGCTGCTGCTCTCCCCCTTGCTGGTGTCCCACTGCCGTAGCCATGCCAGACAAACCCAAGGGTATTCCGAAGCTCTGTGCAAAGCATGGTGGTTATCCACACTCCTGATATGTGTTAAGCAGAGCTGGAAAGTGCTTAATAACAAATTTTGAGTTTTCCAGAACTTTCTGCCTCTGGCGAGGCACGGAAATGTCATGACTAATACTCTCTGGAAATCTCTGATCTGCAAAGGCAGGGCCCAGCACAACCAGAAAGCAGAGCAGTCTTAACAGCTGTAGTAGCAGAAAATACTTTAACAACCTTCCATGACACGTCTCTGGGTTTGCACATAGCCAAAGATGTAGCTAAGTCAGAATTACTGCCCTGCCTAAAGTTGGGCACCAATGGAAAAATTTTGAAGGTTGAAATGCTCTGAAGTAAAACTGTTCGGCACATTGACCCAAGCGCCCATTCATTATTCAGCTTCTGCTGTTCTACTGACTGTGATACTCACTTGAAAATAAAATTCTGAATAACATGTTCTGTCCTGATTTTGGTTTTATTTTATGCTGGACTATAGTAATTTTTGAATAATCTTGTTGATGAGTCATTTTAACACTGAAATTAGCAGGATGGACCCAACTGATTTCTCAGCAAGTTTTCATGGTAACTAGCACATTCTTGTGAAGCATCTCCTTGTTGATAAATCATTTTCAGATAGAAAATATTCAGGAAGTCAACTAAGAGAACTGGAGGTAGAAAAGTTGTTCTTACTGTAATGATCTTACTCTACTTTAGAATCTCCCAGCCATGTTTTTACATGCAAACTCACAATATTTATTTTGCTTTCCATGAGCCCCATTCATTTAAAAAAAAAGCAATCCCCAAACCAGCACCAACATATACATCTGGGCTGCAAAACCACCGCATTCCAGGCAAAGCCCAGGCAGCGCGCAGGCAGCGCACCCAGGCAAGCCAGTGGCGTGGTCCTGCCGAAGGGCCGCGGGACTGCACGCGTCCGCTGCGCAGTCAACATAAAATCACTTCAAAGTTCACGTAAATGAAATCTGTTTGATTGTTGACGATCAGCTCAATCTAACACATGGAATATTTATTAGTTTTGGTTACTAACCTATGAAAAAGATCATTGGAAGGTGTTTTTTTTTTTTTAATTCCAATACATACAATCAGCTTCACTTTGCTGCTGCTGCGGTTAATCATTGTCAGATTGTAGGATTGCCTTGATTGGTTTATATGTATTACATTTCAGCTTTCTAATTCTAAAAGGGTGTTTTATTTATTTGCTTGCCACAAACTATAAACACCCATTAAAAGTGTAGATAAGGAGAACTGTACAGGACAATACCCTGCTATAAAACAGCAGTGAAATAAAAGTACATGGAGATGCTGTGCCTAGTAAACTAAGTTGATGCCCTAAGGTTTCAAGCACGGTAGCTGGGGCAGATAGGCAAATTAATGCTTTAATCTGCCCAAGCTCCTGTCCAAAGGCTGTGTGTTCAAACCCTGGCCAAGAGGAGTCAGGGTATTTTTCCCAGGGACAGGCATCAGGCCTCCAGCTTTGAAATGCGCCTGCCGTTTACAGCATCCCGTGCCAATGACGGTTTTCCAGGAGACCTAAGAAACAGGGATATCTGCAGGAGCAAGAGGTATAAGACTTCTAGCTAGGCTGAGCAGCAGGGAAGTGTGAAACTAGTTAGTTCTCTCTTCACCCATTCACTGCCATGAATGAGAATTAAAAGTTATTACTTGGCATTTCCTTAGATTAATTTAAATATATCTCTGTTTTGATGACCAGGAAGGTATGGATCATTAGCAGAGAGTGAAGAGCAAAATGCAACAAGCCAAGCCTTGCAGGGCAGTCCCTCTCCGATGAAGACCACAGTTTCTTTTTCTGATTTCACTTAAGTTTTCCAAATTCGTGTTGTTTTCCAGCCTTGTTTGATTAGCTTTGCAGAAGCTGGAATCCATGTTAGGAGCTAAAGAGGCAAGTTGCCATTTCTAAAGGGGTAAAAGAGATCTAGGATCCTGATGTCAGCGGTGTCTGATTCCCAAACCAAATCTGACTGTGTATTTCAGTAGTTTCCAGTGAAAATCTGATGATCTCCAGGAGGCAATCTGCAAGCTGGTTCTTGCCACAGGAGCATGCTGGGGACATGCCCACACTCTAAATTCAGTCCTCTGACAGTGCAACCTCCTTGTGGCTGATGCCATGTCCTGTAAGACCTCTTTATAGCCAGACCAAGCTCCCTCTCTCAGATGCTGGTGCTTCTTTGGCTTCAGATGCTCTCAGTTATCACCAGCTCTGCTCAGCAGGA